>NC_046660.1:53563285-53570600 GCF_010883055.1 Belonocnema kinseyi
AAAAGCGACAAATTTTCAAGAAATCATAATCAATTTTTAACCAAATACTGAAATTTTCAACCGAGAAGATTAACTTTCTCCTCAAAGGACGAAATTTTAACATTTTTTAAAACATCTACTTCGTATTCAACGATGTAGATGAATTTCCAACCGAGAAGATCAATTTCTCACCATAAAAGACGAATTTCCAACAAAAAAAAATAAATAAATTTGCGATCAGGTAGTTGAATTTTTAACAGACATTTTTTTACTGACAAGCACGATTTTTTAACAAGATACATCAATTTGGAACCAAATACATAAATTTTCATCAAGAATATAGTTTTCTGACCAAAAAGACGAATTTTTAACAAATTACATTAATTTTTAATTAAATAGTTAAATTTTCAATGAATAATATTAAGGTTTTATCAAAATGACGAATTTTCAACGAAAATATATAAGTTTGGCATCAAACAGGTGAATTTTATATGAAGAGGTTTTTTTTCCTAAAATGCACAAATTTTCAACAAAATATGGAACCAAATACATAAATTTTACTTAGAAAATATTAATTTTTTACCAAAAAGACGAATTTTCAACAAATTACATAGATTTTTGATGAAATAGTTGAACTTTCATGCAAGATAAAATTCAGTTGAATTTTGTATTAAGAAGATTATTTTTACTAAAAAGCACGAATTTTCAACAAATTACATAAATTTTTAATCAAATATTCAAATTTTCGACCAAGGTTATTTGTTTCCAAAAAGACGAATTTTCAACAAAAATACATACATTTTTGATCAAACAGTTGAATGATAAACCAAGAAGATTTTTTTTACTAGAAAACACAAATTTTCAACCAAATACATCAATTTGGAACGAAATACATGGATTTTAATCAAAAATATTTTTTTTTACACGAAAAGAAGAATTTTTAACAAAATACATACATTTTTAATCAACTATTTTTGAAAACTTAAACTAAAAAAGATTAGTTTTCAAACAAAAAAAAGCGACTAATACTGAAGTCGTACTGTAATTTGGAGTAAAAAAATATGATCTTTCTACTAGAGGGGATGAATTTTCAAATCAAAAAGATGAATTTTCAATCAAGAAGATTAATTTTCTACAAAAAAATGTGAATCCTAAACAAAATAAATTAATTTGTAATCAAATAATTGCAGTTTGAACCAAGACAAATTTTCAACAACAAAAAAATTAATTTTTCAACAAATAGTTGAATTCTCATCTACAAAGATTAACTTTCAACTAAAAAGACGAAATTTCAAAAAATTATACGCATATTTAACCAAGTAAATGAATTTTCAACCAAGAAGATCAAATCTCTACTATAAAAACACGAATTTTCAACAAAATACATAAATTTTGAACCAAATACGTGAATTCTCATCAAAAATATAATTTTTTTGACCAAAAAGGCGATTTTTTAACAAATTACATAAATTTTTAATCAAATGGTTGAATTTTCATCCAAGAAAATTATTTTTTTTTACTAAAAAAGACGAATTTTCAACAAAAATACATAAATTTGTGATCAGGTAGGTGAATTTTAAAACAAGAAGATTTGTTTCACTAAAAAACAGGAATTTTCAACAAAATATAAAAGTTTGGAACCATATATATGAATTTTCGTCAAAAATATTATATTTTTACCAAAAAGATACATTTTCAACAAATTACATAAATGTTTGATGAGATAGTTGAATTTTCAATCAAGAAGATTAATTTTATACAAAAAATGTAAATCCTTTTAAGGAAATAGTCGAATTCTCTACCGTAAAAGATAAATTTTAAACAAAATACATGAATTTTCAACCAAGAGGATTAATTTTATACAAAAAAGACGACTTTTCAAACAAATCACAATCAATTTTCAACCAAATACTGAATTTTTTTAATCACAAAGATTAATTTTTTCCGAGAAAAGACAAATTTTCAACAACCAAAACATGCATTTTTCACCAAATAATGGAGTTTTCATCCAAGAAGATTAATTTTCTCCTCAAAAGACGAATTTTTAACAAATTACATACATTTTCAACGAAGCAAATGAATTTCTAACCAAGAAGATCAATTTTCTACCATAAAAGACGAATTTCCAACAAAAATACATAATTTTGTGATCAAACAGTTGACTTTTAAAACAAGAAAATTTTTTTTCCTGAAAAACACGAATTTTTAACGAGATACATCTGGAACGAAATACATGAATTTTCATCAAAAATATATTTTTTTTTACCAAAAAGACGAATTTTTAACAAATTACAAAATTTTTAACCAAATAGTTGAATTTTTAATCAAGAAGTTTAAGGTTTTACCAAAAAGACAAATTTAAAAAAAAATTTGTATCAAAAAGAAGGGTTTTCAACAAAAATACATAAAATTGTGTTCAAACACTTGAATTTTATACAAAAAAGATTTTTTAAAAAACACGAATTTTCAATTAAATACATGAATTTTCCTTTAAAAATATTAAATTGTTACCAAAAAGACGAATTTTCATCAAATTAGATACATTTTTAACCAAATAGTTGAATATTCGACCAAGAAGATGAAGGTTTTACCAAAAAGGCGAATTAACAAAACAAACAAAAAAGTTCGTAACCAAATAGTTGAATTTTCAACCAAGAAGGTTATTTTTTTATCAAAAAGACGAATTTTCAACGAAAATACATAAGTTTGTGATCAGACTGTTGAATTTTATATCAAGAAGATTTTTTTACTAAAAAGCACGAATTTTCAACAAAATACGGAATAAAATACATCAATTTCACTTAAAAAATATTAATTTTTCACAAAAAGATGAATTTTCAACAAATGAAATAAATTTTTAATCAAATAGTTCAATTTTCGGCCAAGAAGATTATTTTTTTCCAAAAAGACGAATTTTCAACAAAAATACATTTTTGATCCACTAGTTGAATTTCAAAAACTAAAGAAGATCAATTCTCAACCTTGTTTTTGAATTTTGAACTAAAAAAAAGATTAATTTTCAACAAAAACCAACAAAAATGTAATAGTTGTTTTTTAAAGCAAGAAATTTTTCTTTTATAAATCAAAAACAGTTAAATTGAACCAAAAAGAACAATTTTTCAATAAAAAAGTTGAGTTTTCAACACAGACAGATTAATTTTTAACGAAAGGGTTGCATTTGAAACCAAAAAATATGATAATTTGAATAAGATGAAAAAATTTTCAGTGAATAAAGAAAAAAATGTCTTCCAAAATGTTTAATTTTTAAACCAAAAAGATGCGCTCTAAAAGAAAGAGTTAAATTTCCAACCTAAAAATGAATTTTCAATCAAGAAGATTAATTTTCTACCAAAAAATGTGAATCCTAAACAAAATGAATACATTTTTAATCAAATAGTTGAAGTTTTAACCAAGAATATTAATATATTAATACTAATAAATAGTTAAATTTTCTACTAAACTACGGATTTTCAAACAAATTTCATACATTTTTAAGCAAATAGTGAAATTTTTTACCGCAAAAGACAAATTTTAAACAAAATACATGAATTTTTAACCAAGAAGATTAAATTTTTACAAAAAAGATGAATTTTCAACAAATTTATTCAGTCTACAAAAAAAACGAATTTTCTACAGCGAGGAATTTTCAGCTAAAATAATGGAATATTCAATTAGAATAGTCACATTCTAATCGAATATTCCATTATTTTAGCTGAAAATTCCTCGCTTTAGTTGAACATTAATTTTTTCATCTAAAAATTAAACTTCAATTTTTTGTGAATACTTGGCTAAAAATTCATCGTTTTTGTTGAAAATTCAATTATCCTGTCTAAAGATTCACAATTTTATTTGAAAATTTATATGTGGTTAAAAATTCTTTTCTTATATTTTGAAAATTCATTGTTTGAACTAAAAATTTAACTGTTTCATTTTTGTTGAACATTATCTTTATTAGTGGAAAATGTATGTATTATGTTGAAAGTTCGTTTTTTGTTGTAGTTTAAAATTCTACTATTTCATTTAAAGATTCATAATTTTAGTTGAAAATTCATCAGTTCAGTTAAAAATTAATTTTTTGAGCTGAAAATTTATCTATTCAATTTTTAGTAGAAAAGTGACAAATTCAAGAAACGGTCATGTTTTCAGTATTATTTATTTATTAAATCGGCGGGGCTAACATATTTTAAAATATCTTGTTACAGAATTTTTCAAATTTGCTAAATTAAACATTAAATAATTTATTCCTTAGAAAGTGAAAAAATAAATGTTCATATCCCGAAAGTGCCAATGAAATTAAAAAAATCAAACTTTAAGCCAAAAATTTCTCCATTTCAAGTGATGAAAACTGCGCTTCAAATTAAAGCACTCAAAGTGGAACTGTTAAATTTTAACATTTTTAAACTGAAGTTTAAACATTTTTCAATACAAAATTTTTGCATTTAAATGCTCAATGCTCTAAATTGAAGAATCAATCCATTAAATAAAAAATGTTCAAAATTTTATCATTTTAAGCAATTTTAAGCTAAGAACATTAAAAATTGAGCGATTTTTTTGGATAAACTGAACCCTTATTAAATTAAAAGTTAAATTATCTTTATTTTAAATCGTTTGACAAACCTTAAAAAGCTTCAAAATTTTATATTACGAAATTGAAAAATTACATACCGTTTTACATTTGTGTAAATTTAATTTTTTTAATTTTTGCAGAATTTCGAAACAACTTTTAAAATGACTTGCATTTTTTCCAATATTTTTAAACAATTCTTAAAAAGCTTCTGGATTTTTTTGTAGGCGTAGCCATTTCGTTTAAATTATTTGAAATTTAAAATAAATTTTTATTAATCTTCTTAATATATTTTCAACTTATTCCAATTTTTTTCCATGGAATATTTTAGACTGGAATCATTTTTTATATCCAATAAAAGCCTTTAATTATGAATATATTATTTTCAAGTTATTTTTAAATTGAAAAATTGTGAATTAATTCCGAATCGTCTTGTAAAATCAATTGTTATTTACTTTTAAAATCTTAAAACTACAATTCAATTTTTTAAATCATTAATTAATTTATATTCACAGTTGATAAACTAAAAATGATTTCCATCCAAATCTTCGATTTTAAACGCTTTTAATTTATAATTGTTTTACTCTTTAAAACAGCATTTTAAAAATTTTTTTAATTAAAATGCACGTTTAAAAAATAAAAATCTATAATCGAAATTTTTTAAAAGGAAAAATCATATTTTTTTAGTCTTAAAAACTGCATTTTAAAATTCTTCAAACTGAAATTTACGCTTAAAAATAAAAAATCGAAAATTTCTAAAAGGAAAGAATCATAATTGAAAAAAGTAAAAAATGTTAACAAATATAAAAAGAAATGGTTGAAATCAAAGTTGGACAGATCTTTTTATTAATTTGTCAAATTGCCGGTCAAAAAATAAATTCACTGTCATTTCCCGTGTTTTCCGGTCTCATAAAATTTCTTGCAAGAAATTGACAAAATTTCAAAAGGCTTTAAAGTGTAGCATTGATTAAATGGGATTTTAGTAAAATTGAAAGATAAAATAACAAATACTTGAATTTTCAGCCTGAAAAAAAGATTGATTCTCGAGAAAAAAATTCTTAATTTAGATTAAGATGAATTCAAAAAGATGGATTTAAAAATTAATTTGATTTCTTTGCAGCATCCTTTGGAAACCTACGGATACGCTCTTCTCTTTTCACTTTCTGGCTACCTCGGAATCCAGATTGTTCTCACCCTGGTCCAGAGTTGTGGGGCATTTGTAGCCGCAACGGTGACAACTTGTAGAAAAGCAGTGACTATAGTTATTAGTTTCCTATTTTTTTATAAACCTTTTACAATTCAGTATCTGTGGTCTGGACTTTTAGTTGTTTTAGGAATTTATCTAAATATCTACAGCAAGCAAAACGGATCCTCGAAAATTGGCCTCAGGGAAATATTGATTGCTTGTAGAAAATGTTGGAAGAAACACAACCGAATTCAGAGGCAATTGATGACAAATGTATGAAGCTGAATTTTTAGAAATCGATCAATTTTTTCGGAAATTTATTGTTATTTTTTTTTGTTTGGAAAGCTTGGAGACTGAAAAATTGTTTTAATTTATTCAAATTTCACTGGTAAGATGCTAATTAGTAGATAGAGAAACACCAAATAAATCTTTTTTATCAAATTTCCTGACCAATTTTTCATTTTTCCTGGTCATTAATATTTAGCGATGACTTTTTAACAAAACAGTTGAGTTTTCGACAGTTGAATTTTCAATAAAAAGATTAATTCCCAAAGAAAAATTTAATAGTTTCTATTTCAACAAAAAAAAAAAAACATTTCATACACAGCACGATACAATTTCAAATTAGAATTTAAAATTTATTCATGAAAATCTAAAAAGATGATTTTTCGACCAAGAAAGATGAATTTTTAACAAGATATTGGAATTTTCAACAAAAAAATATGAATTTTCAATCAAAAATGAAAAATATTTTGTCGAAATATGACGAATTATTTTAAATAATCCAAAAAGACGAAATTTTAATAAAATACTTGAGTTTTCAATAAAATAGTTGAATTTTTAACAAAATTCTTAAACCTTCAACCTACAAAGATAAATTTATAAAATTTTTATAAATAAATAAAAATTTTGACTCAAAACATAATCTCCACGAGGGAAGAAAATTATAAAATAAATAAACAAAAATAAAAGGTAAATAAATGACTGAAATTAATATATTCTAATTTTCACTTAAAATAATATTTAAAGACCAGACTTTGTTTTCATAAACGGCACAAGACAATTTTAAATTAAAAGAATTTTATTAAAACCAAAAACGAAGATATTTCGGGAATAGAAGATGAATTTTTAACAAAGCAATTGAATTTTCGACCAAGAAAGATGACTTTTTAAGAAAATAATTGAATTTTCGACGAAAGAAGACGAATTTTTAACAAAATATTTGAATTTTCAAAAAAAAAAAAAAAGATGAATTTTCAATAAAAAATGAGAAATGTTTTGTCGAAATAAGAATTATTAAAAATAATCCAAAAAGATGACTTTTTAACAAAAGTTGAATTTTCAATAAAAAATCACAAATATTTTTTCGAAATAAGACGAATTATTAAAAATAATCCAAAAAGATGACTTTTTAACAAAATAATTGTATTCTCAACAAAAAGCTTGAATTTTCAATAAAAAATTACAAATATTTCTTCGAAATATGACGAATTATTAAAAATTATCTGAAAAGATGACTTTAACAAAATAATTAAATTTTTAACAAAAAACTTGAATTTTCGACGAAAAAAATGAATTTCCAAAAA
>NC_046660.1:53570700-53685480 GCF_010883055.1 Belonocnema kinseyi
AATAAGAATTTTCAATAAAAAATGACAAATATTTTGTCGAAATAAGAAGAATTATTATTAAAAATATTCCAAAAAATAACTTTTTAATAAAATTTGAATTTTTAACAAAAAAGGATGAATTTTCAATAAAAAATTACAAATATTTCTTGGAAATATGACGAATTATTAAAAATAATCCAAAAAGATGACTTTAACAAAATAATTGAATTTTAAACTAAAAAACTTGGATTTTCGACGAAAAAAGATGAATTTTTAACAAAATAGTTGAATTAAAAAAAAATAAGAATTTTCAATAAAAAATGACAAATATTTTGTCAAAATACGACGAATTATTCAAAATAATCCAAAAAGATGAATTTTCTATAAAATACTTGAATTTTCAACAAAATCCTTAAATCTTCCACTTTCAAAAATGAATTTTCCATAAAAAAGCAGTTCATGAAGAATAAAATCGCAAAATAAATAGAATCACAAAATAACATACAATCTTTCATAAACTAAATAAAACAATTACAAATTAAACTAAAAATAAAAAAACACGACTTTCTGAAACACAGTTTTATTTAATATTCCCGATAATACACTTACTATAAGTACTAGTCAAGAGTATGAAATTGAAATTTGGAAGAGAAAAAAAGAAGATACTGCGAACTACCTAATATTATTTACATTTGATGTTGAATGGATCTCGAAGTTTCAAATGTAATGTGCCGTGCTCAATCCCGTAAATTGGCTTCATCACTGGCAAAATGAGAATCAGGCTGGAGAGTAGTAAAACGAACGATGTACAATTATCACTTAACTTTCTAAATAGACATATTTATATAATAATAATAATAATAATAATAAGATCAATAAAATTATACATTCTAATACGGAACTTTGATGGACAGCGTGTTTACCAATTAATCCGAAATCTTGTTCTATTTTTAATAAACCATGTTTCTTGTTACACGCATCCCTGAAAATAATGAGTCTCCTCCTTCTGACGCACATGATTATTCGTGGTGATTTGAAAAACTGCAGCTATCAAATATTTATTTATATTTATCATGTGTGCAAGTTATGTTGCACTAGTATGTTTTAGGAATTTAGCACTGCCTTCGGTCGTCTTATTTTTTTCGATCATTCGATCCGCTACGTCGGGAACGAGACCTACGATTTCGGCTGCCACTGCGCGATCGTCTTGACCTGGAACTGACAAATCAATTTCATCCATTTTTTTTTTTTTTTTTTTTTTTTTTTTTTTTTTTTTTAATGCAGAATTTACAATATTTCGAATGAAATCTTCAGTATAAATCGCTTCGCCAGTCTGATCAGGTCCTTCACGAAAAAGGAGACACCGTTTCCGGGCTCGACTTTTAGAAAGGAACTCAACTCGGCCTTATTGTCATCATTAGATATCATAGAAATAGCTATTTTTCCGGGTGGTCCGTTTTAATTACATAAAAAAAATGCCCCATCATTTCCCAGTTCGCAATTTTTTTTCACGGTCGAGCATACGTAAATAGTACACTGGTGCGAATTGGTCTGTTTGTAATGGTAATATTAAATATTTAATATATTGAACATATAATAAATAACTAGCATATATCATGCATATTTAACATATATAGCTGTGCTTGCGTAAGTGCCAACAAAAGGAAAAAACTTCAGGTGCGAATTCGCACCAGTGTACCGTTTGAGGGTTGAAAGTTGTAAGATTAAATTTGTGTTATAAACTGCACTCTTCTTAAATTAAAAGTTAAATTATTTTCATTTGAAATAGTTTGAAAATCCTTAGAAGGCTTCAAAATTTTATTTAAAAATCTTCAAACATTTACATTTTGTTTTACATTTATTCAAATTTTCAATTATTCTTGAATATTTTATTCACAATTACCGATTTTACATAAACGATCAAATATGTATAAATAATCAGCAATCGTTAATTCTCTTAGTAAATTTTTTTTAAATTTTAGGCTAAAACAATATTTTTAATTTGATAAAAGTTTTTAATTATAAATATATTATTTTTGAAGATATTTTTAAATTGAAAGTAGTTTACAAAGTTTCTATCGGGCGTTTACTATTTCTATGGCTGAAATCGTTAGAACAATTTTTTTGTAAGAAAAATTTTTTGAAACAAGAAGAAAGAATTTTCAACCAAATAATGGTTGTTTCAATCCAAAAATCAATTTTCAACAAAGGAACAGAATTTTTGTAGCTTGTAAATCAATTTTTTTAACAAATATTTTACTTTTCAACTCAAAAAGACGATTTTTGAACAAAAGAGCTGAGTTTTCTAGCTGAAAAATTTATTGCTGCAGAAAAAATTTTATTTTATAACTCGAAAAGACGAATTTTCAACAAAGAAAAAAAAGCTAATTTTGACAAAAAACTAATTTAACCAGATAGTGGCATTTTCAACACAAAAAAACAAATTTTTAACAAAAAAATTGTATTTTCTAGCTAAAAATTGGTTGTTTACAATTTTTTATATTTACCCCTCGAAAAGACAAAATTTTAACAAGAGTTGTGTTTTCTAACGTGAATTTTCGAAAAAAAGGGGAAAAACGAATTTTCAACAAAATAACTGAGTATTATAGTTAAAGAATCGATTTTGCTTAAATAAGATTTTACCTTTAACTCGAAAAGACGAATTTTCCACAAAAATGTTAATTTCAATCAAAAACAGTTTCATTTTCAACAAAGTAGTTGAATTTTCGAGCAAAAAATTCGAATCTTTTAGACGAAAGTTGAATTAAAAAATACTTTATTTTTCAACAAAATAATGAAATTTTCCATCAAATAGTATAACTTTTTAAGTAAGAACAACTCCCTTTCAACCAAAAAAGATGTCTTTTTATTAAGAAAATAGTAGAATTTTGAAGGAAATAATTAAATTATAGAAATTAATAACGAAATTAATTTTGGATCAAAAAAAATTTATTATTCTTAAATGTGACTTTTCAATTAAAAAAAAACTTTCAACTATATGAGATGAATTTTCAAAATTAAAAAAAAAATTAAATGAATTTTCGATCAAAAAGGGCGAATTTTCTATAAAACACACACAGGAATAAAGACAGTTGAATTTTTGAACAAAAAATATAATTTTTTCACAAAGTAGATAAATTTTCAACAAAATATTGAAATGTTCTACAAAATAGTAGAATCTTTAATTAAAAGAGATGAATTCTCAACCAAAAATATAATATACTTTCAACGAAAAATTCACATTCAACTAAAGACGACTTTTCATAAAAAAATGTAAATTTTCAACCAAAAACAGTCGCATTTTTCAAGAAAAAAGTTAAATTTTCGAGTCAATAATTTGACTCTTTCAGAAAACAGTTAAAGTTTTAAAAAATTAACTTTCAACCATAAAAGATTATTAAAAAAAAAATTTCAACCAAAAAAAAGGTTGATTTTTGCCGTTCAAAAGGACGAATTTGATATAAAGAAACACGAATAAGAAAACAGTTGAATTTTCGAACAAAAAATAAGATTTTTCCACAAATTAGTTGAATTTTTACGAAAACAATGAAATTTCCCCTAAAATAGTAGTATCTTTAAACTAAGAACTCACCAACCAAAGAAACGTCTTTTTAATAAGAAATTGTGAAATTTTCAAAAAAAAATTACATTTTTAACTAAATATGTCGAGCTTCAATCAAAAAAGAAGAATTTTTAATTAAATAGTTGAATTTTAATTTTCCATTTTTAAGATATGTCCAAAAAGATTCAATAAAACAGTAAAATTTTCAACTAAAAAAAATTACTTTAAAAAAAATGTCCCATTTTCAGCAAAATAAAAGTCGAATTAAATATTATAAAAAAGGTATTTTATAAATAAATAATTTAAAAACGTATTTTTTAACTGAAAAAACTTCATCTAGAAAAGATGTATTTAAAAAAAAACTTTCTTTCGAACAAAATGGATTTTTGATTAAAAAGGACGAATTTGCTATTAAAAAACAGCAATATTGAACAAGAGAGTTGAATTTTCGAAAAAAAAAAGATTTTTCTACAAATCATTTAAATTTTTAAAGTCGGAAGAATTCCCTTTCAAGCAAAAAGATGTCTTTTTATTAATAAAATAGTGAAATTTTCAAGAAAATAATTAATTGTTTTACCAAATAGTAGAGCGTTTAACCAAAAGAGATTAATTCTGGACCAAAAATGATTTATTATCCTTAAATCTGACTTTTCAATTTAAAAAAATGAACTTTTAACTATGAAAGTTGAATTAAAAACCAGAACTTTCTTTCGAAAAAGATGAATTTTTTGATAAAAAAGGACGAATTTGCTATAAAAAAACACGAATATTGAACAAAACAGGTAATTTTCGAACAAAAAAATGTGATTTATCCACAAATCAGTTAAATTTTCAACAAAATAATTCAATGTTCCACAAAATTGTGGATTAATTTGTAACCAAAAACAGTTGCATTTATCATAAAGTAGTTGAATTTTCAACAAAATGAAAGGACTTCCACAAAATACTTTAATTTTCATTACAATAATGAAACTTTGCACCAAATACTTGAATTTTTAACCAAAAAAAGATCAATTTTTTACCAAAAATGATGATTTATTATTCTTAAATATGACTTTTCATTTAAAAAAAAACTTTTAACTACAGGACATAAATTTTTAATCAAACAGGATGAATATACTATAAAAAAACACGAATATTGAACAAACCAGGTGAATTTTCGAAGAAAAAAATATTTTTTCCCAGAATTTTTAAACTAAGAAAAACTCACTTTCAACCAAAAAATATGCCTTATTATTAAGAAAATAGTGGAATTTTCAGGAAAATAATTCGAATTTTTAACCAAGTAGTAGAATTTTTAAATAAAGAAATTATTTTTTTACCAAAAATGATTTATTATTCTTAACTATGACTTTTCATTTTAAAAAAATTAACTTTCAACTATAAAACATGAATTTATAGGAGAAAAAAAAATTTTCTTTTAAAAAGATGAATTTTTAATAAAAAATCAACAAATTAATTACATTTTCCATAAAATAGTCGAATTTTTAAACTGTAAAGAACTCACTTTCCACCAAAAAATATGTCTTATTATTAAGAAAATAGTGGAATTTTCAGGAAAATAATTCGAATCTTTAACCAAATAGTAGAATTTTTAAGGGCATGTGATACAGTTTCTCCGGCTTTTTTTTTTAAATAAAATTTTTTTTAAACTGAATTCGGAGATGCTATAAAATATCATAACGGACGTCCCTGGACTCTTTTTTGAGGGATAATAGCAAAAAAATTTATTGTGCTAAATAAAAATTGTATGCATATGCATTATTTTGAGGTTACGTCGTTTTTCATCTCTGCCTTTCCGATTGTTTGAAAATTATTAATGAAATAAACTTTTTTAATTTCCTGCAAACAAGGTTAGTTCTGGGAGATTAGTTACTATGTTTATTTGTAAGTCCAAAGTTTTCGGCCAAAAATATTGTGTAGTTTCGAAGTAACTCTCATGAGAATTGTAACACACATAACCTCGAAATATACACACGTTGTTAGCAAAATCGAAATTTTTTTGAAAAATAAACACAAAAAAAGTGTGCGGGGACGTCCGTTAGCATATTCGCTATCATTTCCCGGATTTTGATGACAAAATATGTATTATCCTAGGGAAAAAGCCGGGGGAATCTAACACTGAAAAAATCGATACTAATTCCTAAGCGCTATGCAAATTAATCACATTTTGCTAAATTAAAACTTTTTTTAATTAACCTTTAAAAAAAGTGTGTGGGGACGTCCGTTAGCATGTTCGCTATCATTTCCCAAATTTTTAAGACAAAATATTTATTATTCTAGAAAAAAAAACCGGGGGAACCTAAAACTGGTAAAATCGTCAATTTTGTAAGTATCACATGCCCTTAAATAAAGAAATTCATTTTTTACCAAAAATGATTTCTTATTCTTAAATATGACTTTTCATTTTAAAAAAAATTATCTTTTAACTATAAAATATGAATTTAAAGGAGAAAATTTTTTTTTTCTTTTAAGAAGATGAATTTTTAATAAAAATTCAACAAATTAATTACATTTTCCATAAAATAGTCGAATTTTTAAACTAAGAAAAATTCACTTTCAACCAAAAAATATGTCTTATTATTAAGAAAAAATAATTAAAATTTTCTACCAAAAACAAGAGAAAAATGACTTTAAAAAAAGTCCGATTTTCAGCAAAAATAAAAGACGAAACACAAGTATTATTACAAAAAACAGGAAGAAAAAAAGTGTACCTTTTTCCTCGACTATGACTTCGAGATCGGGATCTCCTTCTGTCTTTGTCTCGGCGATCACGCTCACGATCCCTGTCGCGATCGCGTTCTCTGTCCCTGTGTCGCGATCGACTTCTGTCCTGCCTTTCACGATCTCGATCACGAGGTTCCCTGTCCCGGTCTCGTCCTCTCTCCCTGTCCCGATCACGATCTCGATCCCTTGTCCTGTCCCTGTCCCTGTCCATCATCGTGTCCCGTTTCTCTCGGCGTCTGTCCTCCACCGTCTTCTCCAGCTCCGACAATTTCTCCCGGATTTTTATGAATCCCAGATGCAATTTACCGCCAAAGTGATCGGCCAGTCGTCGATCGTTGTCATGAATGCCAAGATAGGCACTGCACACCTCGCAGACACGCAACTTCTGCTGCTGATAACTCGACGCTGGCATGCTGTTTCGATATTCCTGTTCCGCCTCGTTTTTCTTTTTTCGCAACTCATCAATTTCACCCATCAACTTCATCGACTCCTCCACAAATCCTTCCTCGCCGAGCTGCTCGGCCTTTGCCAGCTTTTTACCAATCTCCTCGGCCAGGACGTGGACACTGTTCGCTTTGGCTGTCACTTCGGCACTCAGCACGTCCTGAGTTGCGGCCAATCTTTTCTTCGCCGACTCTGTTCGACTGTCGCAATCGGCGATAAAATTCTGCAGGTGCTCCATTGCCTGGACGATCCAACGACAACAAAATCTCTCAAATTTTCGGTAGATAAACATTTTTCATTCACCAAATAAAGGCATGAGAATGAGAATTTTGAAGACAACAAAAAAAAAAAACACTTTAATTTTTCACTAAAAAATATCCATTTTTTTTAACAAAAACTGGAATAGTTAAACTTTCGGTTTAAAAAATTAATTTTCAACACCACAAAAACAGATTATAAACACAATAATTCAATTTTCAACGAATGCGATGAATTTTCAAATTAAATTAGCAATATTCAACTGGAACACTTGAATTTTCAACATAATCTTGGAATTTTTAATTAAAGTAGACAAATTTTTAACAAAATTCTTGAATTTTGAACTAAAAAACTTATCATTTTCAACCGAAAATGGAATAGTAACATTTCTAGTGACAAAAATAATAATTTTATACAGAACATAAGAGTTTACAACCAAAATATAATTTAATTAAAAAAAAAAAAATTAATTTTCACTAAAAAAGATGAATTTTGAACCAAAACTTAAATTATTCAATTTCAAGTTGAAAAAAATTAACCAAACAGATGAATTTTCAACTACAACTTTTTAATTGGAATAAGTTGAATTTTCAGTTTAAAAAATTATTTTTAACAATAAAAAAGTAACTTTCCAAAAATTAGTTACATTTTTAGATAAAGTGAGGAATTTCCCAATAAAACTGTAAATATTTAACTGAAAGTTAAAATTATAAACCAAAAAGACGATTTTTCAACTGAAATTATGAACATTTAACTGAAATACTTTAATTTTAAAAAATGTGATTTTTTTAAACAAAAAATTAATTTTCAAATAAAGTTTTAATTTTCTACCAAAAAAATTTAGCCAAATAGTTGAATTTGGAACAAAAAAACTTATAATTTTCAATCGCTAATGGAATAGCAACATTTCTCGTAAAAAAAAAAAAATAATTTTACACAAAACATAAGAGTTTTCAACTACAACTTTTGAATTTTTAATTGGAATAAGTTGAATTTTCAGTTAAAAAAATTATTTTTAACAAGAAAAAAACGAATTTTCAACAAAATAGTTACATTTTCACATAACGTGACGAATTTTAAAATAAAATTGTAAATATTTAACTGGAATAGTTAAAATTATAAGTAAAAAAAAAATTATTTTTCAACAGAAATGATGAATATTTAACTGAAATACTTGAATTTAAAAAATGTGATTTTTTTAAACGAAAAGATTAATTTTCAAATAAAAATATAATTTTCAACAAAAAATAAATTTTTTAACAAAACGCCATTTTTCCACATATACATGAATTTTTAATGAAATAGTAGAATTTTGAATTAAAGACAAATTTTTAACCAAATTCTTGAATTTTGAACTAAAAAACTTATAATTTTCAACCGAAAATGGAATAGTAACATTTCTAGTAAAAAAAACAACAAAATTTACACAAAACATAAGAGTTTACAACCAAAATAATGAATACAACCTAAATAATTGAATTTTTAAACAAAACAAAAAATTAATTTTCACTAAAAAAGATTAATTGTCAACCAAAACTTGAATAATTCAATTTCAAGTTGAAAAAAATTATGCAAACAGATGAATTTTACACTACAACTTTTCAATTGGAATAAGTTGAATTTTCAGTTTAAAAAATTATTTTTAACAATAAAAAAGTAACTGTCCAAAAATTAGTTACATTTTTACATAAAGAGATGAATTTTATAAAAAAACTGTAAATATTTAACTGGAAGTTAAAATTATAAACCAAAAAGACGATTTTTCAACTGAAATGATGAACATTTAACTGAATAACTTAAATGTTCAACAAAAAAAACGTGATTTTTTTAAACAAAAAGATTAATTTTTAACTAAAACTTTTAATTTTATACCAAAAAATACAATTTTTCAACAAAATACATGATATTTTAATAGAATCGTTGAATTTTTAATTAAAGATAAATATTCAGCCAAATAGTTGAATTTGGGACAAAAAAAAACTTATAATTTTCAATCGCTAATGGAATAGTAACATTTTTCGTAAAAAAAAAATAATTTTACACAAAACATAAAGAGTTTTCAACGACAACTTTTGAATTTTTAATTGGAATAAGTTAACTGAAATGATGAATATTTAACTGAAATACTTGAATTTGAAAAAGCGATTTTTTTAAACAAAAAGATTAATTTTCAAATAAAACTTTTAATTTTCTACCAAAAAATACAATTTTTCAACAAAATACATGAATTTTTAACGCAATAGTTGAATTTTTAATTAAAGAAGACAAATATTCAGCCAAATAGTTGAATTTTGAACAAAAAAACTTATAATTTTCAATCGCTAATGGAATAGCAACATTTCTCGTAAAAAAAAAATAATAATTTTACACAAAACATAAGAGTTTTCAACTACAACTTTTGAATTTTTAATTGGAATAAGTTGAATTTTCAGTTAAAAAAATTATTTTTAACAAGAAAAAAACGAATTTTCAACAAAATAGTTACATTTTCACATAACGTGACGAATTTTAAAATAAAATTGTAAATATTTAACTGGAATAGTTAAAATTATAAGTAAAAAAAAAATTATTTTTCAACAGAAATGATGAATATTTAACTGAAATACTTGAATTTTCAAAACAAAAAAAGGTGAATTTCTAAATAGGAAGATTAATTTTCAAATAAAAATTTTCAATAAAACACCATTTTTCCACAAAATACATGAATTTTTAACGAAATAGTAGAATTTTGAATTAAAGAAGACAAATTGTCAACCAAATAGTTGAATTTGGAACTAAAAAAACTGATAATTTTAAACCTAAAATGGAATAGTAACATTTCCAGTAAAAAAAATAATAGTAATTTTACACCAAAGAGTTTTCAACCAAAATAATGAATCCAACTTAAATAGTTGAATTTTTAAACAAAAACATTAATTTTTACTAAAAAAGATGAATTTTCAACCAAAACTAAATAATTAAATTTCAAGTTAAAAAAAATATATTTAACCAAACAGACAAATTTTCAACTACAACTTTTGAATGTTCTTTTTTGGAATAAGTTGAATTTTCAGTTAAAAAAACTATTTTTAGCAATAAAAAAATAACTTTAAAAAAATAGTTACATCTTCACATAAAGAGATGAATTTTCAAATATAATTGTAAATATTTAACTGTAATGGTTAAAATTATAAACCAAAAAAATGATGTTTCAACTGAAATTATGAATATTTAACTGAAGGTCTTAAATTTTCAAAAAAAGGTGACTTTTTAAACAAGAAGACTAATTTTTAAATAAAACTTTTAATTTTCTACCAAAAAATATAATTTTTCAACAAAATACACGAATTTAAACAAAATTAATTGTTCAATCATTGTTATTCAATTTAAAAAAATTAAACACCCTCTCAAAAAATACCCTGACTTTAAATAAACAAATAACCTTCTCATTTCCATGGTTTTCCAGATAGGATGTAATATGAAAGAAGAAAAACTCACGTCAATATCATAGAAGTGATCCTTCTTCTTCTGAGCAGCCTCGAAGTCAGCCCGAAGGGCCAAGTCGTGAATCTGGGGGCATTCTCCCAGGTCCATGCGCTGCGATTCACAAATTATAAACAAAATTAATCAACGTTTTAGCAAATATCATGGCATTTTGCCATTTCTAAAAACAATTAATTATTATCATTATGATTATTCCCTTCCAAAATTGATATGAACCTCACAACAATTAGGCGTCTGAGCTTGTCAGAAATACGAAATAAATATATATATATATATATATGCACCAAATGCGAAATATACAAAATAGTTATAATATATTCATATGCAAAAGCAGACTCTCTACGACAATTACTAACTGTTAAACGATGCAATAATTTTTAATGAGAAACCCGATTTTGTTTTTTGTTCTTTGTTTTTTTTTTAGTGCGAAAAATGCTAAGAGAAGAGACTTACAAAATTATTCAGACTTACAAAAATAAATTGCACCTTTGCGTCGTTAACTCTCTCGTATTGCCATTTAGAACGTTTACGAAGAGCTATGTAATTGGCCAGTAGTTCTGGTAAGGGGGTAGAGTAATTCAATCTCGTTAATACAGAAAAACCTCATTGATTGGACTTAGATTTTAAAAAGGCAGACATTTTTAGGCAGAGTTTAACGAAATAATGTCTAGAGAGATAGAAATTTTGTTGATTTCACTTACAGAGTGGCAACCCTCTCCGCCTGACGCGACAATGCGATGACACAACACGATGATGCTACAATCAGCACATCTTCAAATTCCTATCAGACATCATCTTACAGTCGAATATTGTAATAGCAGTTTATTAAATTATTATTATTATTATTCATAACGAAGTCAGTCGGACAAATTCGTCCCACGTCTCACTTAAATCACTTAGTTAAAAATCGAATTGAATACGTACATCCAATGATGAGGGAATTTTTCAAACAGCACAGGTATGTCGTGTAATTCCACCTAATACTGTATCTTCTTCATCTTTTTTGCTCCTCTTTATCTCGAACATTCACAAATTGCCAAAATAATCGAACAGATAATAATAATCATAATAATGATACTTGAGGAATTAAAAAAATTAGTCTCTTAAAAAAAAAATTAGTTTCTAACGAAAAAAAAAATCAGTTTCTAATAATCAAACGTGCTTGCGATCAAAGTTTCTTCTCTTCTACTTTGTGCAAGTTTCAGACAAGTCGATCGACAGTTGAGAAGATTATTCTGTCTGGAAAGTTTTGTTACCAATTTTTAAGAACAACCACAAAACATGCAATCTACATCAATAAACTAAACAATAAAACAGGATGTCTACCCGACAAATTGTTAATTTTTCCCGGTCAATTTAAAATAGTTCATAATTTTTCATCGTCAAATAATTTTCTTTTTTTAATTTCAGATTCTAAATACTTTTAAATAAATTTCCCAAAATTTCAACACGGTATCCATTGCGACTTTTTAATTAAAATTCTTAAAATTAGTATTATAATTCAGAAATATAGTACATCAATTTTTCAAAAATTCGGAAGTTTCGATTTCTGACAAATTTTAATTTGTAAAAAAAGGCTTAAATTCAAACAAAACCTAATTTGAAATAAGGTAATTTCAAAATCTAACGAGTTGTGACTTGAAACCGGGATTATTTTTAAAACTTCCAATTTTATAAATCAGATTTAAAGTTATTTTCCAAAATTACCAATTCCGTGACAAAAATTGCTTACTCTAAAGACCAAATTATAATTCTTAACGGGAATTTTTTTAATATTTCATTTACATATCACTCTTCGAGACTCAAATAAAATTCTATTATAAAATTACCTGAACCAAGTGAAAATAAAATTAATTTCCAATATTTCCTGTTCCGAGGCAGAATTTTATTTATTTTAAAAATTTGGTAATATAATTAAGAAATATAGTAACTCACTTCTTTCAAAATTTGGAAAAGGAAAGTTTCAAATTATGTTGCGTTTTGATTTGGAACAGGCATTTTTTTTTTTTAATTATCTTCTTCTGAATCGGAATTAAAAAGTATTTTCTAAAATTCCTGTTCCATCTCAAGAATTCCCTCTTCCATACAAAATTATAATTCTTTTAGAAATTGCTTCTTCCAAGTCATAATTACATTTATTTCCAAAAAACCCCTGTTCCAATTCAGAATTAAATTTTTTTGATTTCCTTTCTATGGTCAAAATTCTTCTGTTCCACGTCAAATTATTTTGTACGAAAATATTTTGTCTAAAAACCGAAATTAAAATTCTTCACGGAAATTCACTGTTTCAAGTCACAATTACATTTATTTCCCCAAAATTCCGTGTTTCGAAACAGAATTATAATTCTTTACGAGAATTAAAAAAAAACTTTATTTATTTATTCTCCGCCCAAACTCAGAATTATAATTCTTTAAAAAATGTCATATACACAGACCCAATTAAATTAATTTTCAACATTCCCTGTTCTAATTGAGAATTATATTTTTTTACAAAATTTTCTATTATAATTCGGAAATATAGTAATGCACTTGTTCCAAAATTTGAAAGAGGAAAATTTCAAATTGTGACGAATTTTAACGTGGGACCGGGATTTTTAAACTCCCTTCTTCTAAAATCGAATTAAAATTCTTTTCCTTAATTCCTGTTTCATAACGGACATTCCCTGTTCCAAGTCAAATTATAATTCATTCCGGAAATTTCCCGCCCTAAAGTAAAAATTATAATTCTTAACGAAATTTCATGTTCTAAAGTGAACCGAAAAAGAAAATCAAAATTCTAAATTTCACCACTTTTTTTTTAAATCCCTTCTTATGAATCAGAATTAAAATTGTTTTCCAAAATTCCTGTTCAATATCAAAAATTCTCTCTTCCAAGTCAAATAATAATTCTTTACGAAACTTCCATGTCCCAACTTAAAATTATAATTTATTTCGAAAATATTTTGTTCCAAGTAAGAATTATAATTTTTTCACAGAATCCCTGTCCCAACTCAGAATACGAGTAATAAAATATATGAAACTACTTTTAATTTTCATTTGAGTAAATTCAAGACAAAAAAAATACAGTTTTTTCACTTTTTGTTCCCCGGTCAGGGAGACACCCTGTAAAATAAGATAGTAGATAGGAATAACAGGGTGGCCACTCAAATATTTGGAAAAGAAACGCTTTGGACTTTTCTAAGTTCTGATGTCTCCATATAAAATGCAAAATTTTATCTCTTTCTCTTATAATTAAAGTCATCCGTTTTCGTAATCTTTAATTTTCATCCCTGGTATTTCAAATCATTCAACAAAATTCTATTATTTAAAAAAAAGAAAGCCCAAATCTAAACTTGCTACAGTCAATTATTCTTTTGATTTCCTCTAATTAATTTTACCTCTTAAATTTGACACTTTGATTATACATGAAAAACTTCTCTCTCTCTCTCTCTCTCGAAAAATCAGAAAAATTTCGGTCAAATAGCCACCCTGAGTAAAAAAAAACAGCGCACAACTGGAAAAAAAGGTACCGAGGGCTAAAAGTGGCACATGTTCTTTAAATTTGAATTTTTACTTCTGATAAAGAAGGCACTCGTCGAATAATTTTTCCTCTGCACGTGTTTTTGGCAATTCGCGAGTTACTTACAGGAAAGTGCTTCTTTTTCATGAACCCGCATAAATATCCTCCCCAGAGAAATGATTTTTACACACATACTCACAGCGAATTTACACCTATCTCCCATAAACGGCGACATCAAGATAACAGGGCTGCTACAGAAGTTTCCAGGACAACTTTTTCATAAATTCTATTTAAAATTTAAACTCAAATAAATTTCAAAGCATTTCACTGTTTGCAATATAATTTACAGGGAAATTCTTTTACAAATTTGTTTATTTATTCATATTTGTTTATCTATTAACAAAGATTACGAATTTCCTACTACGTTAAAATTTCAAATAAAATAATCCAAAGAAAATTTTAAGTTTTAAAGATTTCGAAATATTCCGAAAAAGAAACTGAAAGACATTAAAGAAACTTTTTTTAATTTTGCAGGATTTAAATAAATTTGAGGAAAACTTTAGTATTTTCTTGAGATTCTTGGGAAAAATGCAAATACTTTCTAAAAATATCAAGAACAATAAACTGGAATATTTTAAGACAATTTTCTTTAATTACACAATTTTAGAAAAAATTCTAATAATTTAAAAAATAGAAGTTTTGAAAAAATTCCAAAATGTTTTCACATTTACGAAATTCAAAAAAAAATTAAAATTTAAGTTTTTAATCAAATAAAACCTTCTTGCGACTCTTGAGAAAACTTTAAATGAGATTTTATTTAAAAAAATTAATTTTTAAAGAATTCGAAAATTTTTCAGGCAATTTTTGAAAAATATTTTATATTAATATCTTTTACTAGAATTTTTTTATTGTTTAAAAATGCAACTGTTTGGTTGAAAGTTAATCTTTGTTTTATTGAAATTTCATCATCTTTGAATGAATTCCAATATTACTTATATAAAATTAAAATATTTTTTCGTTGCAATATCAAATATTTTCTTCAGAATTCACCTTTTTGGTTAAAAAGACAAACTAGTTTGTTAAAAAATTGGCCTTATAGCTAAAGATTCTTCGTTTCATTAAAAAATTCATTTATTTTGTTAAAAATCTATCTTTTTTGGTAGAAAATCCATGTTTTCTAGTTAAAACAATTGAAAAAAATGGCCTTTTTGCTTGAAAAATCAACTATTTTGCTTGTAAATTTAACTATTTTGATGTAAATTCAAAAATATAACTACTTTTATTCTCTAACTATTTGAATTCTTTGGGTTGAAATTTAACGTTTTTTGTAAACTGTAAAAATGTAAAAATTAATTATTTCTGGAAAAAATTCAACTATTGGATTTACAATTTTTTCCTTTTTAAAAATCTAAATTTTGTAGTTAAAAACTTAATTCTTTTGTAGAAATATCGTTTTTTTCTGGGGTTAAAGATTGAAACTGTTTGTAACAAAAATCGCCTTCCAGACTACTCTGGTTGAAAGTTTAATTATTATTCAAATATTTTCTTGAAATCAATTATTTCAGAAAAAATTTCTTAGCTTACAAATTTAAAAGTCTAGTAAACAATTTAAATATTCGTTTGAAGTCTATTTTTTTGTTTGAAAATTTTATAGTTTTGTAGAAAATTCGTTTTTTTTTTAAAGATAATCTAACCAACTAGTTAAAAATTGATGTTCCTGTTGACATTTTTATTAAAAATATCTGATTTTTTTAACAATCTTTTTAAGTTTTCACAAAAAATCTTATGAAAATTATATCCATATAACCTTACAAACAAATAAATTCAAAATGGAATGATGCTAGTACAGTAAAAAAAAAATGCTCACTCAAATCGTTAAAACGTAATTAATGAATTTCCAATCAATTTCAATGAGCAAAATAAGCAGAAAAATAGAAAGATAATTAGTAAACTTTGAAAAACAAATTGCAATAAAAATGTCTCGACTCTTTTTTCAAAATTTCCACGACTTTTCCCCCGATTCTTTATAAAAATTCGATGACTTTTCCAGATTCTGTAGCAACCCTGGATATCATCTTGCGAATCAATGTAACGCTACTCACCGAAGCGCACTAGAACAGGCCTCTCGGGGTCTGGGAAATTACTTTTCTAGCATCTCGACCACCTCGTCCACCACTTGGGTGAACGAAGGCCGAAGCAAATTCCATGAATTTTTGTTCCTTCTAATTATCACCTAGTGCCTTAATTATGTTAAATAGATCAATGGTAGATGTAATAATACGTACGTCCTTCTTGTTTTTCAGTACTTACAGTAACGCGCTTGTGAGAGTGACAAGAACAACGAGACATACGAGTGGACAATATTCGGAACGATATTGTACAATGGATCGGATTGGAATTGCATTTTCCAGACGCTCTGGAAATAGAACTGCAGTCGCATCGATATTAGTCAACCGTAAGTTATCTCTTGAAAAAATCTCGTTTTCAACAACAACAACAACAACAAAAATAACAATAATAACAACAACATTTCTTGTTAACTTCTGGTATTAGTGTTAATTACTTGAGAAAATCCTGTGATTAAAACCTACGCGACTGCACACTTGACGCAATTCAGGAAAGTCACTGTTCAATTTGTGCCTATCCTCCAAATTATAATGCAGGACAGTCAAACAAAAAACCAGACTTACTTTAAATTTTAAGAGATTTATTGCTCAAGGGAAAATTTCATTAATAAAAGAAGGAAATTAAAAAAAAAAACTATTGATATTAGGACTGGAAATTGATTGTATGTGTCGCGGGGAATTATGAAAATTAGTGTTTTGGGTAAAAACTTAGAAAATTAGTTAAATCTTCTATTCGGGTGTTAACTTTTCTCTAAATTTATAGAGTTCCAGGTATTTAGAAAAATGTGAAATTTAAGCTTTCAGGGTGACCGGAAAAATTGATTTTCAACATTTTCTGATTTTATAAACAAAATAAAAAAAGTTTAATTAATTATTCTTAGGGCAACCTCTAAATTCACTCAAATTTTAATTATTTTTCAATTCAAAAGAACATTAGACGCATTATTATGGGAGTTAGTAAGTTTTGGTTAAAAATAGGTCACTTTTTAAAATTCCAGTGAATTCAGTAAAATTGGAGTAAATTTAGAGGTGTTTAAGAAAAATGAGAAGAATCAGGCGATATTGATAAAAATTCAAGGCCAATTAAAATAAATCAATGTAATTTAAAACACTCCAATATTAATTCGAAATATTATAAAATTCCATGAGATTTTATGAAATTCGATATTTCCTCAAACCCTTGAAAATTTATTAAAATATTTTGAGAGCTTTCAAAATCCCTAATATCATTAAATTCATTGGAAATTCTTTGACTTTGTTTGAATCCCTTGAAATTATTAAAATCCTTAAAAGTTTCTTGAAGATTTTTAAAGATCACGAAAATGCCTAGGAATCTTTTAAAATATCCTCAAATATTTAAAATTCTTTGAAATTCAATTAAATTGCTGAAATATACTAAAAATACCCTTCGATTTTTCAAAACTTTAAAAACCCTTTGAAAGTCGTTAGAGCTCTTAAAAATTCCTTCAACTAAAAATAAAAAATAGCCTAAATTATTTGAAATCTTCAAGTTATTGAAATTCATAAAAAATGTTCCCCGAAATAATCCAAATCCTTTGAGATCCTCTAAACTCCCTTGAAAGTTTTCTCTTGAAAATGAATTGGAATTGTTTTAAATACGCAAAGGTATTCTTAATCTTTAGAAATTCTAATAATTGCATAAATCCACTGCAAATTATTAGGAATATTTTTAAATAGCGTAAAGTATTTTAAAGCCTTTAAAATATTGTGAAACGTCTTGAAAACTATCTAAATGCCTTGAAAATTCCTTAATTTTTTTCTAAATATAAAAAAATAGTTAAAATCCTATGCAATTTTTTGAAACTCTTTGAAACTTTTCAAAAGCTCTTGAAAATTCCTTGGAATTGAAAAAAAAATTATAAAATCTTTCCTATCCTTTGCAATTAAATACTTCAAATTTTGTATTTAAATCTATTAAGAATCTATTAAGATATTTCAAATCCTTTAAAATCTTTTGAAAAAACCCCTTCAAATGTTTTTAAGCTATTGAAAATTTCTTCATTTTTTTTAAATACATCAAAATATTGAAAATTCCATTAAAGTTCTGTATAACTTGAAAATCTCTTGGAATTTATAAAAATAACCTAAAATATTTAAAATCCCTTCAAAATATTAAAACCTATTAAAAATACCCTAAAATATTTCAAATTCTTTTAAACATTTTGAAATCCCTTGCAATCATTTAAAACTTTTGAAAATCGTGGGAATTAAAAAAAATTAATTAAAAAATTAAATTAAATCCTTTAATTAAAAAATTAAATTAAATCCTTGGGAACGTTTTAAATTCCCTAAAATATTTCAAATACCTTGAGATCTTTTTTCATGCCTAGAAATCTTGTAAAATACCTTAAAATAATCCAAATCCTATAAAATTCTATTAAATTACTTAAATCCGCTGAAAATGCCTTGGAAACTTTCTAAAGCTCTTGAAAATTCCTTAGAATTAAATTTTAAAAATCTTAAAATTTTCATATCTTTCGGAATTATTTTAAATTATTGAAATCTATTAAGAACATTCTAATATATTTCAAATCCTTTAAACTTTTTTGAAACATCTTCAAATTTTTTAAAGCTCTAGAAAATTACTTGATTAAAAAAAAAATTTTGATTTAAAATCCTTTGAAATTTCATTAAATTTCTCAAATCAAGTGCAAAATTATTGAATCATTAAACATACCCTAAAGAATTTTTAATTCTTATGTAATCCCTTGCAATAATTGAAAATTATTGAAAATCCTGGGAATTTTTAAAAATAAAATTTTTAAATATAATATATATATATTTTTAAATCGCTTCAAATTATTGGAATCTACAACAAATTTCTTTGTATCTTTTAAAACGCACTAAAATATTTCAAAAGAATTCGAAAATTAAAATTCAGAAAAAAAATCTTTAAAACTTCCTTGGTATCTTTTAAAATACCTCAATATATTTCAAATCAATTAAAATCTTTTGAAATCTTTTTGATTAAAAAAATATATTTTAAATTATTTAAAATCCTTCGAAATTTCATTAAATTTCTCAAATCAAGTGCAAAATTATTGGAATCATTGAAAATACCCTAAAATATTTTTAATATAATCGTAAACTTTTGAAAATTCTTTGGGATTTTTGAAAATACCCCAAGATATTTAAAATCTTGTGAAACTTTTTAAAGCTCTTGAAAATTTCTTCAATCTTGAAAAATTAAATGTTTAAAAATAACCTAAATTCTTTTAAAAACCCCTTCAAATTATTGAAATCTATTAATAATATCCTAAAATATTTCAATTTCATTTAAAACTTTTGGAATAGTTGAAAAACCACAATATATCTAAAATCCTTTAAAACCTATTGAAATTCCTTACAACTTTTGAAAGCTCTTGATAATTCCTTGGAATTTTTACAAATATTCTAAAACCTCTGAAACCCCCTTAAATTTGTCAACATCTTTTTTTAATTGTTTGGAATATTTTTAAATTTCCAAAAATATTTCAAAATAATTAACAAATTGGGTAATTCATTGAAAGAAAAGTCACTTTTTATTTAAAAAAGTAACTGTAGTGACTTTATATCGAATTTCTGTCTAAAAGTTTTTTCCTTGAAAATAAAATTTGAAGAGTTTTGATTAAACCCGCACTTTCTGTCAGTTGAATAAAATAAAAAATTAATTAACAAGATATAATAATAATGATTTATTCAGCAAATGTTATTCGTTATCAAATTCCTTATATTAATTAATCCCGAATTATATATCATTTTAATTTTAACCTCCAAAGGAACCATAAAAAAACGAATTCTGAAATTCAAAATAAAATTTTTCCAAATACCTAAAATGATCTAAGAAGTAAGAGAAATTACCTGAAATTGCTCTAAATTCGAGAATAAATTTAGGAAAAAGATAAGACCTAAGCGGAAGATTTGACTGAATTCCCGAAATTTTTAACCATTCCTTATATTATAAATTGAATTATATTGCAGGGAAATTTGCAAAAAAATTCTTTATCTTGCAGCATTGCTGACTTGATGTAGTTGTGGGTAAAAGTAAAAAAAAAAATATATTTGAACGCGTTATTTTCAACACGGGCATACCTCACTGTCGCGAGGTATCTATTCTTATCTATTCCTAATATAGGACCACGATAATATTTACCACGAAAATTGCCCTTGTAATATTTAACACGAATTTTACATAAATATATTTTGATTTAAAGGAGAGGGATTTTTGAATGCTAAACAAATTATTTTCAAAAGAGAAAGTAAAAGTCAAAATAAATCTCATATTGCTGTACTTCAGTAGGACTATCTTAAATAATTTTACGAAATTTATGTCGAAAATATTTTCTGGCCTCGGACTCATTTAAAAAATTCAAAATCACCTGAAATCTCGTAAAATTCCAAAAAAAAACTGATCAGCTTCTTGAAATATTTTATGGAAATTATTAATATTTTTTTGAATTCCTTTAAAAATGTTTAAAATATTGAAATCCTCTGAGCCCATAAAATCCCTAAAAGTTACTTCTATTCAATTTATTTTTCAGAGTTCTCAGTCATTAAAATTGTCTAAAATCTTTTACAATTTTTTTTATTTCTTGAAATTTGTTTGAATCCTTTAAAATACACTCCAATTTTTTAATTTGAAATCGCGTAGCTCTATTGAAATCCTCTAAAATACTTTGGAAATCCGTAAATTATCCTGACACTTGTAATCATAAATTTATTTTTTTAATTGTGAAAATTTCTAAAATCAAGTAAAACTTCTTGAAATCTATTAAAATCTTTCTAATACTCTGAAATTCCTTCAAATATTGTAAATATATTGGAAATTTCAATTTTTTCTATCTGTAAATTTAATTATTTCATTTTTAATTAAGCATTTACCTTTCTTATTTGAAAATTCAACTAATTAGTCAAAAATTCGTCTTTTCGGTTAGTTCAGAGGCTTTTAATTTAAAATTAACATTATTCTTTGTTGAGATATCTGATATAAAATTTTAAGGGTTAAAAATGCAAATACACTCGATTCAAAGTGGGAAAATTTTATTCAAAAATTCCTATTTTGGTAGAAGAATAACCTCTTCGCTTGAAAGTTGAATTTTTTTAAATTCTCTTTTTGGTCTAAAATTAATTAATTGACTACTGAACTATGTACTCCATTTCAGGATTAGCGTATTTTGTTAAAAATTTCATCGTTTTGTAGACGATTATTTTTCTGGTTTTGATAATTTAATTATTTTGCTGAAAATTCTTTTTTCTTGTTAAGATTTAATTTCTTTTACTGAAAGTTTAAATATTCCATTTTTGTTTGGAAATTTATCTTTTTTACAATTAGTCGAAAACTCAATTACTTGGTAGAATGTTAAATTAATTTCTTAAAAATTAATTTTACCTGTTGAAGATGTAACTATTTAGTTCAAAATTCATTTTTTTTGTGTTTGAAAATTAATTTTTTTTAATTAAAAATGAAACTATTACATTTTTAGTTAAAAACTGACCTTTTTTAGATAAAAATTCAACTATTTGGTAAAAATATCATGTATTTTACTGTTGAAAATTCAATTTTTTTTAACGAAAGTTTAATTATTCCATTTCTGGTTCAAAATTAAATTTTTTTCTCAAATACATGTATTTTATAAAAAAAATCCGCATTTTTTACAACAAAACTATCGTTCTTTTGCGCAAAATTCATGTATTTGGTTAAATATTCAACTATTTTTGTGAAAAATCCATGTGATTTGTTAAAAATTTATCTTTTTGTAGAAGATTATTTGTTTTAGTTGAAAATTCATCATTATGGTTAAAAATCCGTCGTTTTCAGTACAAAATTATTGTTCTCAGTTAAAATTTCAACTATTTCTGTTCCAAATTCATGTATTTGGTTGAAAATTTAACTATTTTAGTTCAAAATTCATGTATTTGATTGAAAAATGAACTATTTTTGTTCCAAAGTCATGTATTTTGTTGAAAAATGAACTATTTTTGTTCAAAATTTATGTATTTTCTTGAAAATTTATCTTTTTGTAGAAGAGTAATAGTCTTAGTTGCAAATGCATCATTTTGGTTAAAAATGTTTTTTTTTCAATTGAAAATTAACGTATTTTATTGAAAATTCGATTTTATCAGTACAAGATTATTGTTCTTGGTTAAAAATTCAACTATTATTTGTTCGGAATTCATATATTTTGTGGAAAATTTAACTATTTTTGTTCAAAATTTATGTATTTTATTGAAAATTAGTTTTTTTCAGTACAAAATTATTGTTCTTGGTTGAAAATTCAACTTTTTTTTGTTCAGAATTCATGTATTTTCTTGAAAATTTAACTATTTTTGTTCAAAATTCATGCATTTTATTGAAAATTCGTTTTTTTCAGTACAAAATTATTGTTCTTGGTTTAAAAATCAACTATTTTTGTTCATATTTCATCTATTTGGTTAAAAGTTCAACCATTTTTGTTTTAAATTCATGTATTTTGTTGAAAATTTAACTATTTTTGTTCAGAATTCATGTACTTGGTTGAAAATTCAAATATTTTTGTTCCAAATTAATGTAGTTTATTGAAAATTTATCTCTTTGTAGAAGATTATTCGTCTTGGTTGCAAACTCACCATTTTGGTTAAAAATTTATATTTTTCAGTTGAAAATTAATGTATTTGATTGAAAATTCGTCTTTTTCAGTACAAAATTACTTTTCTTGGTTGAAAATTCAATAATTTTTGTTCAGAATTCATGTATTTTATTGAAAATTCGTCTCTTACAGTACAAAATTGTTGTTCTTGGTTGAAAATTTAAATATTTTTTTTTCAAAATTTATGTATTTTGTTAAAAATTTATCTTTCTGTAGAAGATTATTCGTCTTAGTTGAAAATTCATCATTTTGGTTAAAAATTCGTCGTTTTCAGTACAAAAGTATTGTTTTTGGTTAGAAATTCAACTATTTTTGTTCAGAATTCATGTATTTGGTTGAAAATATAACTACTTTTGTTCAACATTCATGAATTTTATTGAAAATTCGTCTCTTTCAGTACAAAATTGTTGGCCTTGGTTGAAAATGCAACTATTTTTGTTCAAAATTCATGTATTTTGTTGAAAAATTATCTTTTTGTATACGACTATTCGCCTTGGTTGAAAATTAATCAGTTTGGTTAAAAATTTATATTTTTGAGTTGAGAATTAATGCATTTTTTGAAAATTTGTCTTTTTGAGTACAAAATTATTTTTCTTGACAAAAAATTGATCTATTCAGTAGGGAATTCACTTCTGTAGATGAAAATAAATAAAAATGTATCCCTATGGTTTGAAAAATTAAAATATTATCTTGGAAAATCAACAATATGACTGAAAGTTCATGTTTTGAAATCTCTCAATATCCCTAAAAAATTTTCAAATACCTTAAATCTTTTGAAACTACTTTAAAAATGTTTAAATTCTTTGAGATCCTATAAAATCCCGCAAAATCCATTAATTTACTCAACAATTATTTCCTCAAATGAACACCATATTTTTCCTTACTTCTATTTTACTCATAAATATTGTTTAAATTGCAATTTTAAATATGCCTCATAAATCTATTTAAATAATCAATTACTTCAAATATAAATAAACAAACAGTTTTTTAATCTCTTGACATTTGTTAGAGTCATGTAAAGTTTCGCAATTGTAGTGCAATAAAAAATTATTTAACGTCCTTGGAGATCCAATAAATTCGTGTAGATCTGTTAAAATCCTTCGAAATTTCGTAAATTACCATAAAACTTTCAAAAAAACACAAGCTTTGAAATCCTATCAAATGTTATCTGAGTCAATCTAGCGAAAAAACTGAAAAATAAGTTTTCATTTAGTGAGTCCGAGGCCTCTATTTTGCAAAAACATTCGCGTGTACTGGAAATGCACACAAACATAAATAATGGAAATTTAATTTTAAAAACTAGATAAATTTTCATGAGATGAGCAATATAAACGGAATGTGATTTTAACGATAATTTTTTATAGTGCAATACGAATTGAATAAAAATTGAGTACCAAGTGCATTCGGCTCGAAAAAAATCGGGACAATCACTTTAGAAACTGTGCCGAACTAAGCATTTCAAATAACCTTGAAATATCCCCGCGAAAAGGTAATTAAAAGTAGTGAAAAATTGCGACCACGTTGAAATTATGACCCCCACGAAGCAGAATCTATAACGGTATACGGAGGAATTTTAAATGACCCCAAGTGCATCATTTGAAGGCAGTATACTCACTGTCGACGAGAGGATTTCGTGCGGGCAGCATGCTAGCAGGAAACTCTTGCAGACCTTTGGATCCGAGTATTTCACTTGAAATTTGTTATTCTCACCTGGAAAAAAACAAACAAAAACGCGAAAACTTTAAACATTAATGGATTTTAAAATTATGCGAGGTATACGCGGTCGATAGATTACAGTTGTAGGTCACCATCTTGTAGCTTGGTTAACAGCTTCGTGTTTTGAAGACAATGTGGCACAGTAGTTTTGGAATTTCGTTATAAAGCGTGTATTTTATGCACTTACCATTACGTCCTGTGCCCATTAATTGATCGAGCATCGCTCGCATTTGGTCGTGAGCCGTCATCGTCGCAGAAAGGCTGAAAATCCCTGAAATTCAGCCAAATCTGTAGACGCAATCAGCCTCAACTCACTGGTCACTGCACCTCTGCTGCAACTACGCACACACAATTAACAAATATGGCGGCGAATAATTTCAACGAATTCAACGCCCTCTGGTGACTGACGCCCGTTTTATCAGAGAGAATTAGCCAATTGGAGGGGAAGATTCTCTTAGTCGTCGATTCCGATTTGAGGTTGGGACTGAGTGATAGAGGAGTTCATCAGCCGCTGGGAAGCGCTGGCTCCGCTAGACAAAGCACCGCGAAAATTCAAATTGAAAGAAAAAACAAGTGTGTCATTTATTCAGTTTCAAAAGAAAAATTTAATTTTTTTTGGAACTGGTCAGTTTTTCTTGTGTATTTCTACATTTCACAAGAGTTACATTATTTTCTAATAAAAAAAATTTTTTGGTTGGAATTTGTTATCTCTCTTGACTGAAAAATGTTTTTTAATTCAAATTTCAACAATTTTGTTGAGGATTCATCTTTTTGATTCAAAATTTAATTCGTTTCTTGATTGTTTTTTGGTGAATTAATTAACTGTAAATTAAAGAGTTTCATTTTTGGTATAAAATTTATTTTTAATTGAAAATGCAAGTTCTTAGTTCAAAGTTAAACTGCTTTATTAAAATTCATTCTTTTTATTGAAGTTGTACTATTTTCTTTAAGATTGACCAATTTTGTTGTAAATTTAACTATTTTGTTAAAAATTTATATTTTTATTAAATAAAATTTCTTTGTCTGTGAATTTAATGATTTCTTTTGACTAAAAAGTCATCTTTTTCCCTGAAAATTCAACTCACTTGTACAAAAATGAAATTTCTTGATTAATTATAAGACTTTTAATTAAAAATTAATATCATTCTGGATTCAAATAACAAATTTATAATAAAGTTGAATTACTTGATTGAAAAGTTATTTTTTCAGTCAAATTAAACTTTAACTTTTTTATTTCATATCGAAAATTGTATTAATTTATTGAAAATGCAAATACTTTTGACAGAAAATTTAACGATTTTCCTCAAAAATTTTTTTATTTAAAAGTTAATTTTATTAACTATGAAACTAATTATTTCATTTCTAGTTCGCATTTAATTATCTTTATTTGAAAATTCAACTAATTTGTTGGGAGTAGAACTACTTTATTTAAAATTATTTTTTTTTTAATTAAATTATTTTGTTGGAAATTCCTATTTTAGTTAAAAATTAATTTTATTAACTATAAATTAAATTGTTTCATATTTGGTTAGGATTTTTATTTCTTCATTTGAAAATTCAACTAATTTGTTGAAAATAGAACTTTAATAAAATTCTTTTTTTTTTTAATCGAATTAGTTTGTTGGAAATTCCTTTTTTAGTTGAAAATTAATTGTTTTAACAATAAATGTAATTATATCATTTTTGGTAATAAATTAATCTTTCTTATTTAAAAATTCAACGAATTTGTTGAAAATGCGTATTTTTGTATTCAATTCAATGGTTTTTAATTGAAAATTAAAATGTTTTTGCTTGAAAATTCGTTCTTTTTTTTTCTTTTGAAATTTAATTTTTTTATCTGAAAATGTAACTATTACATTTTTAGTGGAAAAAAAATATTTTTTAGTTGAAAAGTCATATGTATTTCATTAAAAAATTGTACCTTTCAGTAGAAAATTATTCTTCTTGGTTAAAAGTTAAACTGTTTTGTTAAAAATGTAACTATATGCTTGAAAATTAGATTTTTTATGTTAAAAATTAATTTTTTTAAACTAAAAATTTAAGTATTTTATTCTTGTTTGAAACTTTACCTTTTTCAATTTAAAATTAATTGTTTTATTTGAAAGTTTAACTATTCTTGCTGAAAACTAGTTTTCTTGTGTATAAATTAATGTTTCTTTTTAAACTGAAAATATAGCTATTCCATTTTTAGATGGAAGTTTAACTATTTGGTATCAAATTAATATATTTTGTTGAAAATTCATTGTTTTTTTGGTTAATACTTAATTTTTCAACATGAAGTTTGAAGATTCCATTTTCGGTTGAAAATTTATATTTTTATTTAAAAATTGTTATATTTCATTCAAAAGCCATTCAAAAGTCATTTTGTTAATCAAGTGGTAATTTAAATTTATTAATTTTGATTGAAAATTTATCATTTTCTTAATCGAAAATTGAACTATTTTGTTGAAAATTGTTATTTTTTTGTATTTAAATTTAATTTAGCTTCAACTGAAAATTTAATAATACAGTTATTGTTTTTGAATTTATCCTTTTATTTAGTTGAAAATTAGTTTCTTTACTTGAAATTTGAACTAATTTGTTGAAAATTAGATTTTTTTTTGTTCCTGTATTTTAATTTTGTTATCTACTGAAAATTTAACTTCCATTGTTAATTCAAATTTTCTGGTTTTAGATCAAAATGCAACTTGTACTTGGTACAGACTTCATATATTTAGTTGCAAAATCGTGTTTTTTGTTTGTTAAAAATTAATTTTTTTTAACTGAGAGTTTAACTATTCCATTTTGGTTAAAAATTTATTTTTTTTTTTCAATTGAAAATATAAAATATCCATTTTCGTTAAAAGATTACTTTTGTCCATTAAAATTCAACTTTAAAAATGTATGTTTTTTAAAAAAATTTTCATTTTGTTAGAAAATGAATCTTATTGCTAGAAAATGTTTCTTTTTGGTTAAAAATTAAATTTTATTTCCACATGATTTTTCTTGTTTTTGGTAGAAAAAATAGAAAAAATTATGAAAACAGGTTCTTCGAAACATTCTTCCAGTCTCTGGTATGTACATTAATATTATAATTAGAAAATGTATCTTTTTGGTTAAAAATTAAATTTTATTTCCACATGATTTTTCTTGTTTTTGGTAGAAAAAATAGAAAAAATTATGAAAACAGGTTCTTCGAAACATTCTTCCAGTCTCTGGTATGTACATTAATATTATAATTAGAAAATTCAGTACTACGAAAAAAAACTAACCAGTAGTTCAAATTTTAATTTTTGTGAAACTGAATAACTTACACTCTGAATGTATTTCATGAATAAACTAAAAAATTTTATCAATAATTTGAATAAGAAATTTTGATTTATCCAATTTCGATTTTCGCGGAACCTAGACTATAGCACATAGCGCTACATAGCGGTCATTGCAGGATCTGCATCTGGGCGGCATTTTTTGAAAAATATTCAACATTATTAAATAATAATAATTTTAATAAATTTAGAGAGTGAAATGAAACTTTTCAAGGCACAGAATAATTATCAAGATTTTTTAATTTTCAAGGCTACAAAGATATCATAATTACAATAACCATTATTTTTAATTTATAACATAATATTATTCAACCATGTCTCTGTTGGTCGGTAATGTAGATCTCTAGATTGTGGATATGTGACAGTTGAGGAGAGGTTAGAAAACTGTTTACATCAGAAATGAAGCTCCAAAATTTTGAGTAAAACGATCTTTTATCGGTTAATATTCCTGAAAAATTATGGTAGAATATAGAGGATTATTTAGGTAATAAATAATGTTAAAGGATAAAATAATGGAGTCCGAAATAGACGTTAGAAAAATCCGGTAAGCGGTTAAGTTGATTTTTTTTTTTAATTTGACGGCTTTGAATTTTTATTTGTTACTAATATAATTATCTGTCTGAAAAATTTGTAGCATCGAGGATCAAAATCCAATTATTCAAGAATATGCGGAGATTGTCGACACTCTGAAAGAGGAATTAACCATTTGTAAGGTATGTGTTTTATTTTGGAGTATATTTTTTCTGATTTTTTATTCCAAATATTAAAATACACTAGAAACAATTTGATGTACATTTTCAATAATTATTGGACATTAAATACCAGCAACTTTTAGTGTAAAATTGCAAAAATATTTTTTCGCTTATTCAAAAATAACCTACAAAAATTTTGATTTTACATTTTCTTGTAATTTTCAAATTGCCCAATTTTTACATTATTTCACTCTTTTTAAAAATATGCCTTTTTTTCTCCCTTTCTTCAAGAAACTTTCCCCCTTTTCTCAGTTTTGCGCTTAAATCCGGATCTGGTTAAACATTTATTTAGTTGAAAAACAAACTTTATTTTTAGAAAATGATCTATTATGGTTGAAAATTGAACTATTTTGTTGAACATCAGTCCTTTTTAGCTTAAAAATCCATCTTTTATAGTAGAAAAGTAATCTTTCTTTGCTGAAAATTAACTGTTTTATTAAAAAATGATATATTTTGTTCAAAATTAAACAATTTTCGTAAAATAAGTCAATTATTTTATTAAAATTTCCTACTTTTTAAATTTAAAAATCAACCTAATTGGTTTAAAAGTAACTTGCTTGTTGTATATTCATGTTTTTGGATAGGAAATAATTCTTTTTCGTTAAAAAAGCGTCTTTTCCTCTTGAGAAAATAACTTTTTTGGTAGAAAATTTGACTATTTTGTTAATTCTTATATTGAAAATTTTTCTTTTCTGGTTTCAAAGCCTAAAAATGTATTTTTGGTTAAAAATTGTATGTTATTTGCTTGTAAATTTAATTGTTTTGTGAAAAATGGAACTATTTGGTTAACCATTGAACTATTCGGTTGAAAATTTAAATATTTTCGTAAAAGAAGTCTAGTTTTTGTTTTTTTCTTTATTTCTACTTTTTGAATATTCGTATTTTTTTAGTGGAAAATTAATCTTTTTGTTTTTAAATCGTCTTTTTCCCTCGAGCAATTAATTATTTAACTCAAAAAATGAATTGTTTCTTTGAAACTTAAACAGTTTAAATATTTTTGTCGGAAATTGAATTTATTGGTTGAAAATTCAACTATTTTTGTAAGAAAAGTCAACTATTTGGTTAATAATTCCATTACTTTGTTGACCATATAATTTCGTTAAAAAATAAACTATTTCGTTAAGAAGTTATACTTTCTGGCCTGAAAAATTAACTATTTTTGTTGAAAATTAACTTTTTTGTTCAAAAAATATATATTTATTTTTTGAAAATTAAACTTTTTTTTTAGAAAAATTCATCTTTTCGTTTGAAAAATTAACTATTTTGGGAGAAAAATGAACTATTTGGTTGAAAATGTATGGTTTTTTGGCCAAAAATTCAACTGTTGGGTTTAAAACTAACTTTTTCATTATAAATCCATATTTTCGGATTTAAAATTTAATTGTTTTCAAGAAAAAGGTTTTTTTTGTTTGTGAAAAAATCAACGATATTTGTTAAAATATAAACTTTTTCATAAACCCGTCTTTTTGGTCTAAAAAATCCAGTAGTTTGATTGAAAATTAACTTCCTTCTTTAATAGTCATGTGTGTGAGTAGAAAATTGATATTTTTTGTAATAAATTCGTCTTTTATCTTGAGAAATTAACTATTTTTGTTCAAAATTAAACTTTTTTTAGTTGAAAATTAACTTTTTTGTTCAAGATTTATATTTCTTGGTTGAAAATTAAACTTTTTTTGGCGAAAAATTCATCTTTCTGGTTTAAAAATGAACTATTTTGAGAGAAAAATGAACTATTTGGCTGAAAATGCATGTTTTTTTTGGTCAGAGATTCAAATGTATTTAAAACTAACTTTTTCATTGTGAATCCATATTTTCAGATTGAAATTTTAATTGTGCTCAAGAAAAAAGTTTTTTATTTGTAAAAAAATCAACTATATTTGTTGAAATATGAACTTTTTTATAAATCCGTGTTTTTGGTCTGAAAAATCGACTATTTTGATTGAAAATTAACTTTCTTCTTTAATATTCACATGTTTGAGTGGAAAATTGATATTTTTTGTAATAAATTCGTCTTTTGTCTTGAGAAATTAACCATTTTTGTTAAAAATGTAACTTTTTTTTTAGTGGAAAATGAACTTTTTTCTTGAAAATTAATATTTTTTGCAATAAATTCGTCTTTTGTCTTGAGAAATTAACTATTTTTTCTTTAAACTAACTTTTTTGTTCGAGATTTATTATTTTTTTTTTGTTGAAAATTAAAGTTTTTTTGTGAAAAAGTCATCTTTTCGTTTGAAAAATTAACTATTTTGGGAGAAAAATTAACTATTTGGCAGAAAATGCATCGTTTTTTGGTCAGAAATTAAAATTTTCGGTTGAAAACTAACTTTTTCATTGTGAATCCATATTTTCGGATTGAAAATTTAATTGTTTAAAAAAAAGTTTTTTTTTGTAAAAAAATCAACTATATTTGTTGAAAATTAATTTTTTTGTTGAAATATCAACTTTTTTATAAATCCGTAATTTTTATCTAAAAAATCAACTATTTTAGTTGAAAATTAACTTCCTTCTTTAATATTCATATGTGTGAGTGGAAAATTAATATTTCGGGTGATAAATTCATTTTTTCTTTTGAGAAATTAACTATTTTTGTTACAAATTTAACTTTTTTAGTTGAAAATAAACTTTTTTTTGAAAATTCATATTTTTGGGTGGAAAACTTAACTCGAAAAATCAACTTTATTCGGAGAAAATTAAAGGATTTGCATGAAAATAAGCCTTTTTGCTTAAAATTCTAATTTTAATTTTAATTTTAATTCATATTTTAACTGTTTAATAGGTTTTCGTCTTTTCGAATTGAAAATTTAATTGTATCAGAAAAGTCATTCCTTTTTTTTTTGTTACAATGAAGCTATTTTTGTTGAAAATGTATTATTTGGTTAAAATTTTTTTAAAAATATTTTTGGGTTGGATATTCAACTCTTTTGTGGAAAATTCGTCTTTCCGAATTTAAAATCCAAGTTTACTGGTAGAAAATTCAACTATTTGCTTGAAAATTTTTTTTTTTGTTGAAAATTTATGTTTTTTGGTCAAAAATTTAATTATTACGTTGAAAAATAACTTTTTTTGTAAATCCATATTTTAAAGTTAGAAATGTGATTATTTTCAACCTTAATAATTGTTTTTCTGTTAAAAAATTCAACTATATTGTTTGAAAATTAAGATTTTCATTTAAAATTTATATTTTTGATTGGCGCTTCAACTGTTTAGTAGAGAATTCGTTTTTTATTCTTAAAAACTTAAAAATTGTGCAGCCAATTATATTATTCGGTTGAAATAAATATATATTTTTTAATTAAATTTGTTTTTGTAGAAGATTCGATTTTTTGGCTTGAAAATCCAACCATTTTGGGAGAAAATTCAACTATATGCTTTGAAAATTCTTATTTTTTGCATTCTCCCGGAAATTCAAGTATTGAGTTAAAAAGAAACTTTTCAAAGGAAATTTTTATTCTCGAGTTGGAAGTTGAATTGGTTTGTAAAAAATTCTTTGTTAAAATTTTAACTATTTTGGTTTAAATGCAACTATTTACTTGAAAATTAAGTTTTTGGTTGAAAATTCATGTTTGTTGATCAAACATTTAATTATTTGGGTTGAAAAATAACTTTTTTGTTGTAAATCCATGTTTTCAGGTTATAAATTTAATTATTTTCAACAAAAATAATTATTTTTTCTGTTAAAAATTCAACTATATTGGTTGAAATTTCTACTGCTAGGTTGAAAATTAACATTTTTGTTTAATATTTATATTTTGGGCTAGAAATTCAAGTTTTTTGTGGAAAATTAGCCTTTTATGGTTAAAAACTTAACAATTGTTCAGCCAATTCTACTATTCGGTTAAAAAAGAATTTGTTTATAGGAAATTCGGCTTTTTAGTTTGAAAATTCAACTATTTTGGGAGAAAATTCAACTATATGCTTCAAAATTAACTTTTTATTTGAAAATTCTGATTTTTTGTTTTCTCTCGAAAATTCAAGTATTGCGTTGAAAAGCAAATTATTAAAGGAAATTTATATTTTTGGGTTGAAAATCTAATTGGTTTGTAGACAAATTATTTATTTGTTTATTAAAATTTCAACTATTTCGGTTTAAATTCTAGTATTTGAATGATAACGAATAGTTTTGTTTGAAATTTATATATATATATATTTTTTAGTTTAAAGTATTTTGTTGAAAATTTATGTCTTCTGGTTGAAAATTCAACTGTATTTTAGAGATTTCAACAATTCGTTTAAGAATTAACTTTTTGATTGAATATTCATATTTTTGGGTTGAGAATTAAAGTTTTGTGTAAAAAAATTGGTCTCTTTAGTTGAAAAATCTACCATTTTGGAAAAAATTAACTATTTGCTTAAAAATTAACTTCTTATTTAACTTTTTTCTCTCGAAAATTCAACTGTTGTGTTGAAAAATAACTTTTTGGTGAAAATTCATATTTTCGGATTGAAAATGTAATTGGTTTGTAGACAAATTATTTTTTTGTTTTGTTTAATTTCAACTATTTTGGTTTCAATTTTAGTATTTTAATGAATATTAACAGTTTTGTTTAAAATTCATAATTTTGGGTTTGAGATTAAATTGTTTTATAGAAAATTCTTTTTTTCTTATAAAACTATTTGGTTAAAAATGAACTTTTTTGTTGAAAACTCATGTTTTTTTTTTGAAAATTCAACTGTTTTGTGGAGAATTCAACCATTTATTTGAGAATTACCTTTTTGGTTGAATATTCATATTTTGGACTAAAAATGAAAGTTTTGTGTAAAAAAATTGTCTTTTTAGCTTAAAAAATCTTAACATTTTTGGAAAAAATGAACTATTTGCTTGAAAATTAACTACTTCTTTGAAAATATTTTTTTCGAAAATTTACTATTGTGTTGGAAAATAACTTTTTTTGTGAAAAATCATATTTTCGGGTTGAAAATTTAATTGTTTTTCTAGAAAAATCGTTTGTTTTTTTTTTCTTAAAATTCAATTTATTTTGAAGATTCTGGTATTTTGTTTATAATTGAAATTTTTGTTTAAAATTCATATTTTTGTGTTATACGTTCAACTTTTTTCCAGAAAATTCTTCTTTTTGGCTTAAAATGTAACAATTTGGTAAATAATTCAAGTGGTCGGTTGAAAAATATTTGTTTGTAGGTTTAATTTTTTTGTAGAAAGTTTTTGTTTCTGGGTCGAAAATTTGATTGTTTGCTTGAAAATTAATATTCTTTTTTTAATTTATATTTTTGGCTAGAGATTCAACTATTTAGTAGAAAATTTGTCGTTTGGGCTTAAAAACTTAACAATTGTGCAGCCAATTCTACTATTCGGTTGAAGAAAACCTTTTTTTTAAATTAAATTTTTATGTAGAGAATTCGGCTTTATGGCTTGAAAATCCAACCATTTTTAGAGAAAATTCTACAATATGCTTGAAAACTAACTTTTTGGCGAAAATTTATATTTTCGGGTTGAAAACTTAATTCTTTCGTAGAAAAATAGTTTTTTTTTGTGTGTTAAAATTTCAACTATTTTGAAGATTCTGGTATTTTGTTTTAAATTGACATTTTTGTTTAAAATTCATGTTTTTGTGTTGGAAATCTAATGATTTTGCAGAAAATCTTCATTTTTGGCTTAAAAGGGTAACAATTTAACTTAATTTAACTTAAATTTAATTCTCTTGCAATTTTTTTCTAGTATTGAATTTCAATTGTAAATGTTTCATTCCAAATAAAATTAAATAAATAAATAAACAAATTAGAAAAATCTTTTTTTGTGTGTTGAAAATTTAACTATTTCTTAAAAATTAACTTTTTGGTTGCATAGTCATCTTTTTGGATTGAAAATTGACGTTTTGTGTAAAAAAATATTGTTTTTGGGTTAAAAAATGTACCATTTAGGAAAAAAATTAACTATTTTCTTGAAAAATAACTTTTTTGGTGAAAATTTATATTTTCGAATAGAAAATTTATTTGTTTTTGTAGAAAAATCTTTTTTTTTATGTTAAAACTTCAAATATTTTGAACATTCTGGTATTTTGCTTAAATTTGACATTTTTGTTTAAAATTCATATTTTTGTGTTGGAAATTCAATTTTTTTTGTGCAGAAAATCTTCATTTTTGGCTTTTTTTTGGCTCATTTTCATCTTCATTTCATTTTAAATTTAGTATTTTTGTAGAAAAATCCTTTTTTTGTACCAAATTCAACTGTTTGGTTGAAAATTAAGTTTTTTGTTTATTAATTAACTACTATCATAAGAAATGATTTAAATTTAAATGTTCTACAATTTTTTTCTAGTTTTGAATATCAATTTTAAATATTTCAATTTAATTAAAATTAAATAAATAAACAAATTTAAGAAATCTTTTTTTTTGTGTTGAAAATTAAACTATTTCTTAAAAATCAACTTTTAAGTTGAATATTCATATTTTTTGATTGAAAATTTAAAGTTTTGTATAAAAAAATTGGTATTTTTGGCTTAAAAAATCTAGCCTTTTGGAAAAAATTAACTGTTTTCTTGAAAAATAACTTTTTTGGTGAAAATTTATATTTTCGGGTTGAAAATTTAATTGTGCCGTAGAAAAGTAGTTTTTTTTGTGTTCAAATTTCAACTATTTCGAAGATTCTGGTATTTTGCTTAAAACTGACATTTCTGTTTAAAAGTCATGTTTTTGTGTTGGAAATTAATTTTCTTTTCAGAAAACCTTCAGTTTTTGCTTAAAAATGTAAAAATTTGGTAAATAAATATACTATTCGGGTTAAAAAATATAAATTTTTTTAAATTTAGTTCTTTTGTAGAAAATTCCTTTTTTTGTAGAAAATTCAACTCTTTGGTTGAAAATTAAGTTTTTTGTTTATTAATTAACTACTATCATAAGAAATGATTTAAATTTAAATGTTCTACAATTTTTTCTGGTTTTGAATATCAATTTTAAATATTTCTTTTTAATTAAAATTAAATAAATAAACAAATTTAAAAAATCTTTTTTTTTTGTGTTGAAAATTAAACTATTTCTTAAAAATCAACTTTTAAGTTAAATATTCATATTTTTGGATTGAAAATTTAAAGTTTTGTATAAAAAAATTGGTATTTTTGGCTTAAAAAATCTAGCCTTTTGGAAAAAATTAACTGTTTTCTTGAAAAATAACTTTTTTGGTGAAAATTTATATTTTCGGGTTGAAAATTTAATTGTGCCGTAGAAAAGTAGTTTTTTTGTGTTCAAATTTCAACTATTTTGAAGATTCTGGTATTTTGTTTAAAATTAACATTTTCGTTTAAAATTCAGGTTTTTGTGTTGGTAATTCAATTTTTTTCCCCGAAAACTTCATTTTTGGCTTAAAAATGTAAGAATTTGGTAAAAAATTTAAAAAAAATGAAAGTTCACACAAAATCTGTAAAATTCTAGTGGATTTAATAAGACAAAAATTCCAAGACCGAATTGTTAAATTGAATGTTATTTTATTGTAATTAAATAGTAATAAAAATATAAAAGAAGGAAGGGAATGTTGACTGCCTTCTCATTTTTCTTTCCTCTGTTTTATTTTTGTCCGAAAATTATTTCAAAATTTCTTTTCAGATGAAAGTAGGAGTTTTTTTTGTTTTTTTGTTTGTTTGTTTGTTATGGTCCAAATTTGATAGTTGGATTCCTCGTTTTTTAAAACAGAAGTTCGAAAATTGTTAAAGGTTCAAACTTTTAATTATATTCACAGACAGAACAAATTCAATTGAGACATGAAATAGAAACGCTTCGCACTGAAAGTAAAAACGCAGGCGACCTCGCACGAGATTGTTTCGCCCGGTGTCTTTCTGAAAACTCTGATGTTAATTTACCCGACAAGGAAATGCTCGAGAATCTCGAAAAACGAGTAGCAATTCTCCAAATGGAGAAAGATTCCATGTTCCAACTGTGGCAAATGTCACTGAAAGCAATCGACGTTTTGGAAGAGGAACTCAAATCATTCCAAAAAGACGGGAAAGCTTCCAGAATTCACGAAGATCAAGTGAATCACGTCAAGCAATCATACTCAGATGCTATTAACGCCCTCGAAGGGAAACTTATTCAAGCCAAGGAGCATTTTCTCAAACATCAAGCGCTTTGGGAATCGAGCAAAGAAAAACTGGAAGAACTAAAAAAAGAGAAGGAAGATCTCAAGCAGCAACTTTCTCTCCATCAAAAAGAATCTCTCGAAAAAGATAGAATTAGTCAAAACACCATAGATTCTCTGAAGGAAGAATTGAGAAAAGCAAAACTTGATTCTGAAAGATTGCACCAAAGAAAATCGGAATTGGAAGAGAAATTAAGCGGAGCGCAAAAATTCGCAGCTGGTCTTCTCGTCAAAGATACTGAGGCAAAAAGCAAAGTATCAGAAGCAATTGAATTGGTCGAATCAGCTGTGAGAGAAAAGGAATTATCGCTTTTAAGAGAAGCTCAACTTTCCGAAGAGATGAAAAAATTAGAGGCCCGTTTGTCCAGCATATCAGACGAATACACTGCTTGTCTCGACAAGGAAGTTGCCAAAATAAAAGAAGGTTTCGAGCGCAACATCAAGAGATATTCTCTGGAGTTGAAGGAACTGAAACTCGAACTGAGGCAGAAGGAAACGCTCCTGGATCGAGCACAGAGAGAATGCAGGCTCGTGGAAGAGGAATTGAACCGCGTTCGTCACAGTTCCGACGATTATTTGCATCAAGCTAATTCAAAAATTGTGGACTTGGAGCAGAAGCTCAAGGATTCAGAGTACAAGTTCCAAAATTGTGAGGAAATTTGTCAGAAGAAGTATCATGAGAAAAATAGAACCCTGGAGCACCGGATTTTTGAACTCGAGCAGAGTTTGTCTATTTCAAATGACAGGTTCCAGCGACTGCAATTGAATAGTTCGAGGGATGTTGAGGATCGAGTGAAGGAGTCAGATGAGCGAACGAAAGAAGCTCTGAGTAGATATTCGAATTTGGAAAGAAAATTAGCGAGAGTTCTTGATGAGAAAGAAAATTTATCATTGGAATTGCGTTCCTTGCAATCTACTTTTGATCGAGAATTGCAAAAGAGGGAACAAGAGAGGAAAGTCGTGGAGAGTAAAGTTAGGGATTTGCAAGAGGATTTACGAAAGGCTGTCAATTTAAAAACTGGGATTGGTGTTAGGAATTTGGAGAGTCTTGATAAAGGGATTAATCCTGATTTGCATCTGAGAGTTCTGCAAGAAAGATTTGATGAGAAAACGAAAGAATTGACTCATCTGGTAGAAATTCATCAAAAATTAAGTACAAAGTAAGATATTTTCTTTATGGTTGTTTCTGTTTTTGTAGTTGTTGGATTTTACACTCTTTTTTTCGCTTTTTAAAGAATTCTTTTTCTTTTCGGGGATGATATTTTTTCTGAAGAATACATCTAGAAAGTAGAAAATTCAACTATTATATTAAAAATTCTTTTGATTTTTTAAATTGAAAATTCGTTTTTTTTCTGGGTAAAACAATTTTTAAATCAGAAAATTGAATTATTCCATTTTCAAGGTGGCCGTTTTAATCGACGAAATAAATTCCCGGTTGTTTCCCGGTCGTCAAACATTTTTCACGGTCAATGAAATTTAAAAAATGGAACTCTGAAGCTAAAAAATTGTCCACTGGAGGTAATAAAAACTGAGCTGCAAATGAAAGCACTCAAAGTGGAACTGTTTAAGTTTAAACTTTTAAAATTGAAATTTAAAAACTTTAATTTAAAAATTTTGTATGTAATGCTCAATAATTTAGGCGTATAAAATTAAAGGTACTAATATTTATCAATATAAAAGAATATAAATTCACGTTATCATTTTCAATGCTCTAATTTAAAAAATCAATCAATGAACTTTAAAATGTTCAAAATTATATAATTTTAAGGAATTTTAAGCTAGAAACATAAAATATTGAAAAATTGAAAAAAATGTTAACTGAACACTTCTTAAATTATAAATTCAATTATTTTCTTTTTAAATAGTTTAAACATCCTTTGCTAAGCTTCAACATTTAATTTCAAAATCTTGGGAAATCTAGAAGTTGTTTTAAATTTGTTATAAATTTAAAATTAGTTTGGAAATTTTTTCAGAACTTCTAAATATCTGTCAAAATTAATTAAATTTTTTCTACAATTTTCAGAAATTTTAAGAGATATTTGGAAGTTTTGAAAAGATTCAAACTTATTTTAAAACTTGAAATAATAGCCTAATATAAAACAAAACGTAGATTTTCGTAGATTTTAAACAAAAAATTAGAATCTTTTCAAGAATTGTGAAAGACTTCAAAAGAATAAAAAAATTTTCTTAAAATCCCTAGGAAAATTAAAAATAATTTTTCATTTTGAAAAATTATTTTAAGAGAATACTTAAAAAGTTTTCAAAGATTTAAACAACATTTTCGAAAAAGGCTCTTAAAGATTTTAAGAAAACTTTCTAAACTTTGCATTATAATTTTTTATCTTTTTAAAACTCCTCAATATCTCTTAAAATTTCTCAAATTTTTTCTACAAATGTTCATTTGTAAATTATACATCAAAATTTTAAAAAATCACTTACAAATTAAGCATTTTTCAAATACAACACTTAAAATTGTAACGTACAAAGTTTAAAGGCTCTTCGAAATTTTAACGATTTCAGGTTTTCTATTTCAAACAATTCAGTAAAAGATTCTTTACTTCTAAATATTTGGTTTTAATTTACTTGTCTTAAATAAAAATTCAAATATTGCTAAATAGTCAATAATTAATCTTTTTTTTTTAATTAAAAATTTTAAATTGAATAGGTTAAAAATTTTTTAATTAAATATATATTATCAGACTTTCAAATTGACACCGTTTAACTTTAACGTTAAAATCTGAAAATTCTTAAATTTTGAACTGATTTAAAATCGTTTTGTCAAATCGTTTGGTTCAATTTTTATTACTTAAAGTGCAGATAAATTAAAAAAATATTGATTTTTTTATTAAATAAAAATATTTGTATCCAAAATTTTCAACATCAAAGGCTTTTATTTTTTATTTGTTTGAGTCTTTAAGAAAGCATTAAAAAATACTTTGAATTAAAAATGTAAGCTAAAAAATAAAAATTTTTAATGCAACATTTTTGAAGTAAAAAAATTTTGAATTACGCATTGTAAGCTAAATTATAGCATAATTGAAAAACATATTTTCCGGGGTTTTCCCGGTCATTTCCCGGTTTCCCGGTCTAGCGGCCACCCAGCATTTTAGATGCAAATTCATCATCTTTAGTTAAAAATTCAACTACTAAATTGAAAATTCATACAAAAAAATGTTACGATTCCACTTTTGGCTGAAAATTTGTAATTTTTAGTTAAAAATTCAATTATTATATTTTCCGTAACAAATTGATCGTCCTCAATCGAAAGATCATTTTACTTGTTGAAGATTTAACTCTTTTGTGGAAAATCCTAATTTTTTCGGTAAAACATTTAATTTTCTTAAAAGAAAATTAATCTTCTTGATTGAAAATTCAACTAGTTGGTTGAAAGTTGAACTACTTCATTAAAAATTAATTTTATTAGTTTTAAGTACATCTATTTGCTTAAAAGTTATTTTTTTAAACAAAAAGTTTAACTATTTAATGTTTTATTCAAAATTTATATTTCTAATTTGAAAATTCAACTAATTAGTTAAGAAGTTATCTTTTCTAGTTGAAAGTTCATCTATTTCATTGAAAATTCATGTATTTTGTTGATAATTTGTATTGTTTTGTAGAAAATTAAACTTACTGGTCGAAAATTTAACTGATTAGTTGAAATTTGGGCTACTGTGTGAAAAATTAATTTTATTAGTTGAAAATTCATCTTTTTGGTTGAAAATTAATTTTCTTAACTAAAAAGTTAAATATATTTAATTTAAAAATTCGAATATTTAGTTGAAAATGTATCTTTTTTAGTGTAAAATTTAACTATTTGGTTAATAATACATCTTTGTATGTTGACCATTGAACTATTTAGTCATAAATTTAATTTTCTTGTTAAAAATTCGGCCCTTTTGCTTAACAGATCAACTTCTTAGTAGAACATTTATTTTTTTGGTAGAAAAATACACTACTTTTTTGAAAATTCATTAAAAATTTGAATATATTAAATCTGAAAATTTAACCATTTAGTTAAAAATGTATCTTTTTTCAGCTGAAAATTCAACTGTTTGATGAAAAATTAATCTCTTGTGGTTGAGAATTCAACTAGTTTGTTGAAGCATCGTCTTTTTTTATGAATTCAACCGATTTGTTAAAAACTCGTCTTTTTTTATAGAAAATTCGTTCCTTTAAATTGCAAATTCATCTTTTTTGGTTAAAAGCTCAACTGCTGTGTTTAAAAATTTTTCTTTTTCTGATAAAAAGTTCTTGGTTGCAAATTGATCTTTCTTGGTTAAAAATCTGTCTTGTTTTCAAATTCGTCTTTATTTTATAGAAAATTCATCTTCATCTCTTGCATTAAATTTTAACTACTTGGTTTTAAATGCAACTGTTTGGCCTAAAATCATTTTTTTTTAATTTAAAAATTTAACTATTTAGCTGAAAAATTTGATTAAAAATGGCCTTTTTTATATTTTAAAAATCGTGTTTTTTGATTAAAAATTAAAAAATTGGTCAAAAATTCGTTTCTGGATATAAAATTCGTCGTTTTGGATTGAAAATTCAACTGCTTGGATGAAAATCCTCTTTTTTGGTAAAAAATTCATCTTACTTGAATATAAATTCAATTGTCTTGCTTGAAAAATCTTTCTTTTTCGATGAACATTGGTTGGAACTTTGGATTAATCTTTTGGTTGAAAGTTCAACTGTCTTGTTTAAAATTTTGTCTTTTTTTGTTGAATTCATCTGATTTATTGAAAATTCGTTTTTTATAGATAAAGAATTTGTCCTTTTAGATTGAAAATTCATCCTTTTTAGTAGAAAATTTCTCGGGTGAGAATTCCTCTTTTTTTGGTTGAAAGTTCATTTGTCTTGTTTGAAATTTTGTCTTTTTTGTTGAATTCGTCTCATTAGTTGAAAGTTCGTATTTTTGGATTGAATATACGTCCGCTTGGATTGAAAAGTCATCTTTTTGGTAGAAAGGTTTAAAGTTCAAAATTCATAATTCTTGTTTGAAAATCCAACAGTCTTGTTTAAAAATTCGTCTTTTTGGATAGAATATTCGACCTCTTCGATTGAAAATTGATCTTTTGGGTAGAAAAGTTCTTAGTTCAAAATTCATCTTTCTTCGTTGAAAATTCAACTGTCTTGTTTGAAAATTCGCCTTTTTGGATAGAGTATTTTTTTTGGGTTGAAATTTATTCTTCTTTGGTAGAAAAGTACTTGGTTCGAAATTCATCATTCTTGTTTTAAAATTCGACTTTTCGGATAAAATATTCGCCTTTTGCATTGAAAATTCATCTTTTTCGGTAGAAAAGTTCTTGATTAAAAAATTAATCTTTCTTGGTTGAACTTTCCTTTTTCTGGTTTAAATATTCGTCTTTTATGGATGAATTCTACTGATTTAATGAAAATTCTTCTTTTATTGATAAAGAATTTGTCCTTCATTGATTGAAAATTCATCCTTTTTAGTAGAAAAGTTCTCGGGTGAAAATTTCTCTTTTTTGGTTGAAAGTTCAACTGTCTTGTTTAAAATTTTGTCTTTTTTGTTGAATTCGCCTGATTAGTTGAAAATTCGTATTTTTGGATAGAATATTCGTCCGCTTGGATTGAAAAGTCATCTTTTTGGTAAAAAACTTACGGGTTCGAATTTCATCATTCTTGTTTGAAAATCCAACAGTCTTGTTTGAAAATTCGTCTTTTTGGATAGAATATTCGTACTCCTGGATTGAAAATTAATATTTTTTGGTAAAAAAGTTCTTGGCTCGAAATTTCTCATTCTTGTTTGAAAATCCATCTGTTTTGTTTAAAAATTCATTTTTTTTAATTCAACTGAGTTGTAAAAAAATTATGTTTGGTAGAAAATATCTTCATTGAAATTTCAACGATCTTATCTGAAAACTGTTTTTTTTTTGGTTGAATTCGAATGATTTATTGTAATATCGTCTTTTAGATCGAATATTTCGGCTTTTGGATTTAAATTTCATCTTTTTTTGGTAGAAAAGTTCTTCATTTAAAAATTAATCTTTCTTGTTTGAACGTTCATTTGTCATGTTTACAAATTCGTCTTTTTTGGTTGAATTCTACTGATTTATCAAAAATTCGTCTTTTATATATAAAGAATTTGTCCTATTAGATTGAAAATTCATCCTTTTTAGTAGAAAAGTTCTGGGGTAAAAATTCATCTTTATTGGTTAAAAGTTCAACTGTCTTGTTTGAAATTTTGTCTTTTTTGGCTGAATTCGCCTGGTTAGTTGAAAATTCGTATTTTTGGATAGAATATTCGTCAGCTTAGATTGAAAAGTCATCTTTTTGGTAGAAAATTTCTTGGTTCGAAATTCATCATTCTTGTTTGAAAATCCAACAGTCTTGGAAACATTGCCTTTTTGGATAGAATCTTCGTTTTTTTGGATTGATAAATCATATTTTTTGTAGAAAAATTCTTAGATCAAAATTCATCCTTCTGCGCTGAAAATCCAACTGTCTTATTTTAAAATTCGTTTTTTTGTTGAATTCTACTGAGTTGTAAACAAATTATGTTTAATAGAAAATATCTCGGTTAAAATTTCACATTTCTTCTCTGAAAAATGGTCTTTTTGGTTGAATTCGACTGATCTTTTGAAAATCGTCTTTTTAGATAGAATATTTGTGCTTTTGAATTGGAAATTCATCCTTTTTAGTAGAAAAGTTCTCGGGTGAAAATTAATTTTTTTTGGTTGAAAGTTCAGCTCTCTTGTTTCAAATTGGTCTTTTTTGGTTGAAGTCGCCTGATTACTTGAAAATTCGTATTTTTGGATAGAATATTTGTCCTCCTGTATGGAAAATTCATCTTTTTGGTAGAAAAGTTTTAAGCTTAAAATTAACTTTCTTCGTTGAAAATTCAATTGGCTTGTTTTAAAATTCATCTTTTTTGGTTGAATTCTACTGATTTATTTAAAATTCGTGTTTTATAGACAAAGAATTTGCCCTTTTAAATTGAAAATTCATCCTTTTTAGTAGAAAAGTTCTCAGGTTAAAATTCATCTTTTTTGGTTGAAAGTTCAGCTGTCTTGTTTGAAATTTTGTCTTTTATGGTTGAATTCGCCTAATTAGTCGAAAATTCGTATTTTTAGATATAATATTGGTCTTCCTGGATTAAAAATTCATTTTTTTTGTAGAAACTTTGATAGTTCAAAATTCATCTTTCTTCGTTAAAAATTTAACTATATTGTTTTAAAATTCGTTTTTTTTTAATTCAACTGAGTTGTAAAAAAATTTTGTTTGGTAGAAAATATCTTGGTTAAAATTTAACCTGTCTTATCTGAAAATTTGTCTTTTTTGGTTGAATTCTACTGATTTATTGAAAAATTGTCTTTGTAGATCGAACATTTGTGCTTTTAGAGTGAAATTTTTAATTTTTTTTTTCGTAGAGAAGTTCTTGTTCAAAAAATAATCTTTCTTGGTTGAACGTTCATTTTTCTTGTTTAAATATTCGTATTTTTTGCTTGAATTCTACTGATGTATTGAAAATTCGTCTTTTATAGATAAAGAATTTGTTCTTTGAGATTGAAAATTCATCATTTTTAGTAGAAAAGTTCTCCGGTGAAAATTCAGCTTTTTTGGTTGAATGTTCTCAGTTTAAAATTCATTTTTCTTCGTTGAAAATCCAACTGTCTTGTTAAAAATTTTTTTTTTTTAATTCAGCTGAGTTATAAAAAAATTATGTTTGGTAGAAAATATCTTGGTTGAAATTTTAACTTTCGTCTCTGAAAAATGGTATTTTTTCGTTGAATTCAACTGATTAGTTGAAAATTCGTTTTTTAATAGAATTTTCGCCTTTTTGGATTGAAATTTCATATTTTTTTTTAGAAAAATTCTTGGTTCAAAATTCTTCTTTCTTGTTTGAAAATTCACCTGTTTGGTTAAAAATCCAACTATTTTGTTAAAAATTCCTCCTTCTAGATGGAATATTCGTCATTTTGACGCCAAAATTTATATTTTTTGGTAGAAAACTTCTTGGTTGCAAAATTTCTCTTTCTTGGATTGAAAAATCAATCTTCTTTTAAAAATTCGTCCATTTAGTTCGAAGATTCTACTATTTGGTTAAAATACAAATATTTCAGTTGAATTTCAGTCTTTTTTGTTTGAAAGTTTGACCAATTGGTTGAAAATTCAACTGTTTGGTTAAAAATCAAACTATTTCGTTGAAAATTCTTTTTTTTTTTTTGCTCTAAACTTAAACTATTGGGTTCCCAATGCAACTGATGGATCTAGAACTAATTTTGTTGTTGAAAATTAAATTTTTTCGTTACAAAATAATATTTCTTGGTTCAAAATTTATCTTTTTAGGTTTAAAAGTAAAGAGTTTTCTAATAAATTCATCCTTTTAGCTTGAAAGCTCATCGCTTTAAAAATGAATTTCTTTTTGTAGAAAATTAATTTTTTTGATTAGAAATTCAACTATTTTCTTGAAAATGCAATATATTTCGACATAAAATCTTAATAAAGAATAAAATCTTAAGCGTTCCGTATTGAGTTGAGTATGGTACCCATACATAATTATATTCAAAACAATTTATTCCCTTATTTGCGTGGGAAATAATCCTATTTTCCTTGTTTTGAAATCCTTTTGTGCTGGGAAGTCTAATTGCTTTACAGATTTCAATAAATTTGTCTTTTCTTTTTTAGGTGGAAAGAGGAAGCAAAATTGCTCACGACAAAATTTCAGACTCGTTCCAAAGAATTACGTAGTAAAATTAACGCCTTAAAAAAAGAAAATGACGAATTAAACCGAGAATTACTGTCTTGTCGTCAACAATTGGCGAGATGTAGAGTCCAAGCTATCCACAGGTAATTAAAAATTTATTAATTAAATTGTTACAATCTGTCAGTTCAAGGAAAATTTTTTTTTTATCTATAAACTTCTTATATTTTAAGGCTCGATCAAGGTGATGGAAGCAGGTGACGATATAAAAAAGCAGCCAAAGTACTTCCGTCCGTAAAAGAATATCAAACTGTATATATTTCATATTTATTAATAAGATTATTTTATTGTGAAAATACATTTTGGTACAGTTTAAAGCCCAGGAATCTGCATTCATAATCTCAGGAACCGTTCCATATTCTAGAGGCCTTGGACTCGAAAAAAATTACACTAAAGATATTATTTTTTTACAATTTTCTGTTAATGCCACTATCTCTTTAGTTTTTATTAAAAAATATTTTTGAACTTCTTTGCTGATTGAATGAAAATTATACCAATGAATGATTACGAGCCATCCAAATTGTTAAATTTTCAAGTGAAAAGGTGAGCTACTAACAAAACAGTTTTATTATGAATCAAATAGTTAATTTTTGAAGCAGAACGATGAATTTTCAACAAATTAGATAAATTTTCCACAAAAAAGGTTGAATTTTAAACCTGAAAATACTAGTTTTCGCCCAAAAATTTGTTGACAACAAATTAATTTTCTATGAAAAAAGACAAATTGTTAACAAAATACATATATTTTCTACCAAAAAGTTAAATTTTAAACCGAAAGGATTCATTTTCTAACAGAAGGATGATTTTTAAAGAAAATACGTAATTTTTTAACCAAAAATGTTAATTTTCTACCAGAAAAGACGAATTTTGTATCAAAATACATTTTTTTAAAACAAATAGTTGAGTTTTCAACCAGAAAGACGAATTTTCAATAAATTACATAAATTTTCAACTAAATATTTTGAACAATGGATTTTACACAACATTTTATTGGATTAATTTTCAGTTTACATTTTTATCGTTTCTACCATTTTTGAAATCAATTTTCGAATTTTTAGACTAAAAAGTATCAATTTTCAACCAATAATTGTGTTATGAAATTTTTATTGAGAAGAATTTAATTTAAATTTAAAAAAATAATAATTTCTACAAAACGATTAAATTTTTAATCAGATAGTTGAGTTTTATACAAAAGTGTAGAATTTTCACACCAAAAAGACGAATTTTCTACAAAAGAGTTGAATTTTCAACAAAAAAGTTAATTTTCAACAAAATAGTTAAATCGAAAAGAAATCATTTTCAACTAAAATTATGAATCTTCTTCCAGTAAATAAACTTTCAAGAAAGTAGTTCAAATTTCGACCAGGAAGTGGAATTTTCAATCCAAAACGATGAATTTCCAAAGAAAAATGTAATATTAATGTCAGAAAAGAAGGTTTGTGAATCCCAAATAGATTAGATTACAACCAAAAAGTTACATTTTTAACGGAAAAAATTGATTTTTTTCTAAAAAAAATGAGTTCTCCACAAAATACATCAATTTTCAAAAATATAGTTAAATTTGGTACAAAAAGTTTGAATTTTCAACCTAAAAATGTTCATTCTTAACCCGAACCGATTAATTTTTAACTAGACAATTTCGTTTTCCCCAAAAAATATTAAATTTCTTCAGAAAAAATATGAAATAAAAAAATGAGTTTTCAACCAAATAGTTGAATTTTCAATTTAAAAATTTATTTTCAACCTAAAATGGAATACTTAAATTTCCATTTAAAAACATTAATTTTTAATGAAAAAAAAACTAATTTTCCTAAAAGACTATTAAATTTTCATGCCAGAGATGTGAATTCTTTATCAAAAATGTTGCATTTTCACCCTGGAAATACTAATTTTTAACAAAAATTGTAATAGATTAATTTTTAACCATATAATTGCGTTGTAACCCAAAAATTGATTATCTACAAAAAGAATTATTGTCAATCAAATACATATATATTTTTTACAAAATAGTAAAATTTTCTACCAAGACAATTAATTTTCAACCAAAAAAGACGATTTTTCAATCAAATATATATTTTTCTAACAAAATAGTTCAATTTTTAATAAATTAATAAATTATGAACTAATTAGTTGAATTTTATAGCAAGAAAAATAAATGTTCAATAAATTACATACCTTTTTTAACTAAATATTTTGAACAATGGATGTGATGTTAGTCTACATATGATTTGATTAGTTTTTATTTCATTTTTTTTGTTCTAAAACTTTTAATTTAAAAGTTGTATTTTTTAAAACTAAAAAACATGAATTTTCAAATAAAACTTGTGTAGTTAAATTTTTATTAATGATAATTAATTTTCAATTAAAAAAGAGAGGTTTTTCTACAAAACAATTTAGTTTTGTACGAAATAGTTGTATTTTATACGAAATTATAGATTTTTCGAACCAAATAGTTGAATTTCCTACAAAACAGTTGAATTTTTAACGAAAAAATGTTGATTTTCAACAAAAAATTTATTTTCAACCGAAGCAGCTTAACTCTTAATCAGACAATGACATTTTTACCAAAAAATTTTGAAATTGTACAGAAAAAAAATTCATTTTTAAACCAAACGATGAGTTTTAAACAAAATGGTTGAACTTTCAATAAATTAACATTTTTCAGCTAAGAAAGAAACAGAATTTCAATCAAATTGTTGGATTTTCAACCCAAAAAGACGAATTTTCTATAAAACAGTTGAATTTTCAACCCAAAAATATGAGTTTTCAACATAAAAGCTAATTTACAAACAGTAAGTTCATTTTTCAACCAATATAGTTAAATTTTCAGTTGGAAAAACTAAGTTTTAATAAAAACAAAATACATTTTTAACCAAAATTATAAATCTTCAACAAAAGAAAATGTTTTTTTTGTTAACTAGTTGAACTTTCAATGAAGGAGTCAAATTTTCAATCTAAAATGATGAATTTTCAATAAAAAATGTGATAGGTGATATTACAAAGAAGATTTTAATTTAATAAAAAAATAAATAAATGGTTGGATTTAATCAGCAAAGGCGAATTTTCAACAAAATAAATCAAGTTTTAACTAAATAGTTCATTTTTCTGTCAAATTATTTAATTTTCATCCCGAAAATAAAAAGCGTTTACAAGAAAGTTGAATTTCCATTCCAAACATGTTAATTTTTAACAAAAAAGTTCATTTTCAGCCGAAACAGATTAATTTTTAATCAGGCAAATTGAACTTTTGCCCAAGAAATATATTTATACAGAAAAAAATACATTTTCAAACCTAAAAGACGAGTTCTCAACAAATTAGTTCAATTTCCAATAAAATAAAAGTTTCTTAGTCAAGAAACTTCAATTTTGAACCAAATAATACAATTTTTAATTAAAAAAGACTGACTCTACGACAAAAAAAAATAATAAGGGCACTATTTTAACGCTATTTGTTAAATTTTTTAAAACTTTGTTCGTCTTTTTCGCTGAAAAATTCAACAATTTTTGAAGAAAATTCATATTTTGTTGTTAAAACTTAAATCCTCTTGGATTGCAATATCCACTGTTTTATTGAAAATATATATTTTTGGGCTGAAAATTTATATTTTTTGCTGAAGATTTATATTTACGGGTAAAAAATTTAATGTTTTTGTAGAAAAATAATTTATCCCTTTAAAAATTCAGCTTTCTTGGTTGAAAAGTCCTATTTGGTTGAAAATTAAGGTATTTTGTTGATAATTCGAACAGTTGGTTGAAAATTTAACTATTTGATTAAAAATCCACTTTTTGTATAACATTTAATTTTTTTTTAAATCAACTATTTTTCAAAAAGTTGTATTTTTTGGGCGTAAATTTAAATGCTTTATTGAAAATTAGACCAACAATTACAGTTTCCAACAAAATACTTGATTTTTAACAAAAAAATTGATTTTCTGCTAAAAAGACGAATTTTCAACAAAATACATAAAATTTGAACTAAATAGTTAAAGTTTCTACAAAGTTGTTGAATTTTCGAACCAAAAACTACGAATTTTCAACCAAAAAATTGAATTTTTAACTCTAAAATGTGATTCTTCAACAAAAAATTTAGTTTTCAGTCGAAACAGAATATTTTTTGACCAGACGATTGCATTTTCAATCAAAAAAGGTGAAATTTCTACTGAAAGAGATCAATTTTTGAATCAAGCAGATTAATTTTATACAAAACAATATAATTTTAAGCTAAAAAATGTTTGTTTTAAAGAGGATAAAAAATCATTTAGATTGTTGAATTTTGAAGCAAAAAAAAATTTTCAACAAAACAGTTGAATTTTGAATTAAGAAGATTCTATATTAGAAATTATATATTAGATTCTATATTTAAATTCTATATCAGAAGAAAATTCACATTTTTTGTTAAAAATATATATTTTTGGGTTGAAGATTCCTATTTTTTGTTGAAAATTCATATTTATAGGTACAAAATTTAATTATTCTGTCGAAAAAAATTTTTATTGAAAAATTGAACTATTTTGGTTGAAAAATGTACTATTTGGATGCACCTTCATGTATTTTGTTGAAAATTCGAACGTTTGGTTGCAAATTTAATTGCTTTGTGTAAAATTATTCTTTTTGGATTTTTCAACTGAACAGTTCAATTTTTAAGTAAAAAAGACAGCGCTCCTATGATAAATAAGTAGGAATTTTAACAGAATAAATAAGAACATTGATAGAATAAATAAGAAAATTTTAAATAAAAATTGAAATTAATTTTTGATAGGAAAAATCATCTTTTTTCATTAAAATGCACAGCTTAGTTCAAAATTCGTTTTTGGACTGGAAATTTATCGCTTTATATTAAAAATTCAACCATTGCTTGAAATCTCATAATTTTTGGTTGAAAATTCACATTATTTGATAAAAAAATTTTTTAGTTGAAAAACTACCGTTTCTTGGATTGATAATTCAATTGTCTTCTAAAAATTCTTCCTTTTAGTTTGAAGATTCAACTGTTTGGATTTCACTCGTAATATTTTGTTGAAAATTCGTCTTTTTTGCTTAAAACTTAAATTATTTGGTTGCAAATTTAACTTATTTTTTATAATATATATTTTATTCATTATATTTCGGCGGCAAAAAATACATTTTCAAAACCAAAAAGATGATTATTTAACAAAACAGTTGAATTTTTAATAAATAGCAAATTTCTTAGCAAAGAAAGAAATAAGGTTTCAACCAAATTTTTTAATTTTAAATCGAAAAAGACGAATTTTCAGAAAAACAATTGAATTTTTAACCAAGAAGTATGACTTTACAACATTGTTGATTTGTCAACAAATTGTTTCAATTTTGAACCAAATAATATAATTTTTAAATAACAGTTGGATTTAACGAAAAATGACGAATTTTTAAAAAACATTTCATTTTTGTATAAAAAACTTATTTTATACCTAAAAAGACGAGTTTGCAACAAAATCCATAAATTTTCAACCAAATAATTGAATTTTCCCGAAAAAAAGATTAGTTTTATACCAAAAAAGAAATTTTTTTAAAGAAAAAATATCAATTCTTAAGAAAAAATGGAGAAGATAAATTTTTATTAAGAAGAATTAATTTTCAAACAAAAAAAAACAAACACTTTTCCATAAGACAGTTCAACTGTTTACCAATTAGTTGAATTTTATACCAAATTGGTGAATTTTCTGATTGAAAATATGAATTTACAACAAAAAAAGTTAATCTACAGCTAATGAGTTGAATTTTAAACGTGGAAGTTCAATTTTAAGTTAAAAAATTACTTTTTAACAACAAAAAGTAATTTTCAACTAAAATGATGAATCTTCAATAAAAAAAATTAAGTTTTAAGAAAGTACTTCAATATTTCAAAAAAAAATAGATGTTGATAAAAAATAAAAGAAACAGTTCGATTTAACCAACAATGACGAACTTTCAACAAAACAATTGAATTTTTAACCCAGAATGTAATTCTTCAACCATCAATTTTTGAACCAAACAGATTAATCTTATACAAAATAATTGAATTTTAAGTAAAATAAATTTGGTTGTCAAGAAGAAAAAAAAGCATTCAAATTTTGTAATTGTAAAGCCAAAAAGAGGAATTTTCAACAAAACAGTTGAATCTTGAACCCAGAAGATTTAAAAAAAAATTAATTATGTTAAAATTAAGTTTAATTATTCAATTTAATATTTAACATTAAATACACATTTAATAGTAATATTGAATATCAAAATAAAATAAAAATTTAACTTTGCATAAAGAATTTTCATCAAAATAATTTTTAAATTAAATTAAATTAAATTTTTAACAAAAAAGATGATTGGGTTCTATTTATTTAGTTTGAATTTTAGTGGGAAAATTAGAAAAGGGGGAAAGACAGTGAATCCTGCGGTAAATAATTAGAAATTTTGATCAGATTATAGACTAAAGAATAACATTTTTAATAAAATTGAAATTTATCTTTAATTCTTGAAAATGACACTATTCCAAAACTATTTTTTTAATTTAGTAAGACTGTTTACACTACTTTTCATTTCTTTGATGAGCCCGAGGCCGGGATTTAATGTTAATATTCAAAACCGAAAACAGAAAGGAAATTCTGCTACGTTTTGGGTAAAATACAAGCAGTGGACAAACTCGGAAACCAATACAAGGTTTCTTGTTCGCCTTGACTATCAAGTTGAGTTAAAAATTCCTATTTTTCAGTCCAAAAATAAACATTTTTGTAAAAAATTCGTCGTTTTGGCTGCAAAATTCAACTATTTTAGAAGAAAACTCATATTTTTTGTTGCAAATTAAAATGCTTAGGGATTGTAATATCAACTATTTTATTCACAATTTATATATTTGGTTTGAAAATTCATATTTTTTGCTGAAGAATTATATTTACGGGTACAAAATTTAATGGTTTTGTAGAAAAATAATTTTTTTGGTTAAAAATTCAACTGTTTTCGTTGAGAAGTTTTATTTTGTTGAAAATTAAGGTATTTTGTTGATAATTCGAAAATTTGGTTGATAATTTATATATTTGGTTAAAAATTGCACTTTTTGTTTAACATTTAATTATTTTGTTAAAAAATCAACTATTTTTTTAAAAGTTATATTTTTGGTCGCAAATATAACAGCTTTGTTGAAAATTGGACCAACAATGACAATTTTCAATAAAATACTTGATTCTTAAAAAAAAAATTGATTTTTTGCCAAACAGACGAATTTTCGGCAAAATACATAAAATTTCAAACAAATAGATAAATTTGCTACAAAGTTGTAGAATTTTCGAACCAAAAACTACGAATTTTCAACAAAAAAATGTAATTTTTAACTCTAAAACGTGAGTCTTCCACAAAAAATTTAATTTTCAGTTGAAACAGATTAATTTTCCATCAGACGATTGCATTTTTAACTAAAAAAAGGTTAAATTTCTACTGGAAGAGATCAATTTTTGAATAAAACAGATTAATTTGATAAAAAATAATATAATTTTAAGTTACAAAATTTTGATTTTGAAGGGGGAAAAAATCATTTTAATTGTTGAATTTTGAACCCAAAAAGAGGAATTTTCAACAAAACAGTTAAATTTTGAAACAAGAAGATTTTAAAAAATTAGTTAAATTAAAATTAAGTTTAATTATTCAACTTAATATTTAACATTAAATTAACATTTAAAAAGTAATAGTTAACATTAAAATAAAATTAAAATTAAATTTTGAATACATTTTCACTTTAAATTGATGAATTTCTGAACAAAAAAAATTAAATTTAAACCAAATAAGAAAAGTTGAATAAAAAGAAGATTGGATTTTATTAACTTAGTTTGCGTTTTAGTGAAAAAATGAGAAAAGGGGGGAAACACAGTGAAACCTGCGATAAGTAATTAGGAATTTTGATCAGATTATAGACTAAAGAATAACATTTGAAATAGAGATTGGAATTTATTTATATATTATTTATTAATTTTTTCTACAAATTCATATTTACGGGTACAACATTCAATTTTTTTGTTGAAAAATAATCTTTTTTTGTTAAAAATTCATCTATTTTGGTTGAAAATTTAACATTGAATTATTTTTCTTAAAATTGAACTATTGTGTTAAAAAGTAATATTTTTTGTTGAAAAATTTAACTGTTTTATTGAAAATTCGATTTTTTTGGAAAGAAAATGCTACCTCTTGGATTTAAAATTAATCTTTGTGCGCAGAAAAGACATTTTTTTGAACCGAGAAGTATGAATTTCACAAAATTTTTGATTTTTCAACAAACCTGTTTAATTTCGAACCAAATAATACAATTTTTAAATAAAAAAATACTGCTACGCTTTTGATAAAATGAAAGCAGTGAAGAAATTCGGAAACCAATATAAAAAAAATACAAAAAATAAACATTTTTCTAAAAAAATCGTCTTTTGTCTGAAAAAGTCAACTGCTTTAGAAGAAATTTTATACTTTAGTTGAAAATTAAAATCTTTTTGGATTGTAATATCAACTATTTTGTTGGCAATTTATATTTTTGGATTGAAAATTAATACTTTTTGATAAAAATTCATATTTACGAGTATAAAATTGAATTTTTTTGTAGAAAAATAATTTTTTCTGTATATTTTGTTGAAAATTCGAATCAAGAAGTATAGATTTCACCAAATTGTTGATTTTTCCATAAAATAGTTTAATTTTGAATCAAATAATACAATTAGTAAATACAAAAAGACCTCTACATTTTGGATAAAATGCAAGCAGTGAACAAACTCGGAAACCAATACAAGGTTTCTTCTTTGCCTTGATTATCAAATTGGGTTGAAAATTCCACTATTTAGATTGAAAATGCATATTTTTTGGTTTAAAAGTAAAAAATTTTGTAAAAAATTGGCCTTTTTGCTGAAAAAGTCAACTATTTTACAAGAAATTTCATATTTTTTGTTGAAAATCAAATTCTTTTCGGATTGAAATATCAACTATTTTGTTGGCAATTTATATTTTTGGGTAGAAAATTATTACTTTTTTCTGAAAACTCATATTTACGAGTACAAAATTTAATTGTTTTGTAGAAAAATAATTTTGTGTGTGTTAAAAATTCAACAATTTTGGTTAAAAAGTCTACTATTCGGTTGAAAATCCATGTATTTTGTTGAAAATTCAACCATTTTGTTAAAAATTAATATTTTTTGTTCGAGAAATAAACTGTTTTTTTGAAGATTTGACTTTTTGTAAAGAAAATTCTTCCTTTTGGATGTAAAATTAATCTTTATTTGTACAAAACACATCTTTTTGAACCAAGAAGTATGAATTTCACAAAATTGTTGATTCTTCAATAAAACAGTTCAATTTTGAACCAAATAATAGGGACAAAACCTGCGATAAATAGGAATTTTAATGGTCGAAATAATATTTCAAATAAAAAATGAAATTAATTTTTAATGTTTGCAAAATTACACTATATTCCAAAATTATTTTTGAAATTCAGTAACACTATTTACACTATTTTGCATATCTTTGATGAGTCCTAGGCCTGGATTTAATATTAATATTTAAAACCGGAAACAGGAAGGAAATTCTGCTACGCTTTGGACAAAATGCAAGCAGTGAATAAACTCGGAAACCAATACAAGGTTTCTTTCTCGCCTTGATTATCCAGCCACGCCAGACCTTCCTTAACCATGTGATCCAAAGCTTTCTGTGCCCGCTCACCTCCCCATTTCAGTTCTTTTTCTAAAATATTTTTGGAAGCGAAAGCATTTCCGGATAAACTGACTTGCTGCAAAACTGCGGTGTGATCCATGCTCAATTCCCCAGGAACTGATTGAACCAAATATTTTCCTCGACCGATCGGAACTACCGAAAAACCGTTTCCAAAAATCTTGAGTTTTTTAGCTGCTGCTAGAAGATCTTCATTCGTGATATCCTGGTGTTCCTTGCGCCTTCCTCTCGCCTGAACTAGTCGCTCTCGCAATTCATCGAGGGAAATTAGTCCTCCATTTTTGTAATTTGTTGCGAGACAAACTTCGACAATTTGAACTGCAAGTTCGTAGTAGAAGTCACCGATTCCGAGGACGGACCAGAAACCTTTTCCGGATGCGAGAGGATCGACGCCGATGGAAGCGCACATTTCGGTAAATTGCCGACGGAATTGCGCGTTCTTTTTTATTTCCGTTTTGTGTTTCGTTGCGAATTCCTCGAGATTGACGCGGAAAGTCTCCATTTGCTTGGTCATTTGTTCGAATTGGTTTTCCTGGATTTCGGTTCCTTTGTCCTTGTACTTTTCTTGCTCGAGCTTCTGCTTGTGAATCGCTCCGATGCCTGCCTTTCTCCTCATTTTTTATGGGTGGCAACAGGAATCCTGAAATTGAGGAGAGGCGCGTTTAAATATTTCACCGGGAAATCGGGATGGTCACCTTTTGACTCTGAAAATAGGGGCCATAGTAGCATATATTTCCGGAAAATCGCATTTTCGGGGCGAAAGTAAAATCAGCGGGGCGAAAGCAAAATTAGCGGGGCGAAAATAAAATTAGCGGGGCGTAAGTAAAATTTGCGGGGCGAAAATAAAATTAGCGGAGCGAAAGTAAAATCAGCGGAGCGAAAGTAAAATCAGCGGGGCGAAAGTAAAATTAGCGGGGCGAAAGTGAAATTTGCGGAGCGAAAGTAAAAATTAGTCGATCAGAATTCGAGGCGCGAACAAAGCTATAGAAAAATGCATCGGCCTGCTTATTAAGGGCAAAAGGTGGGCACGATTGAGAGTGGAATAAAATACTATATGCAACACGGGACGAAAGTAGATTTTCCTTTGGGAAAAACCTGCTTCTTTCATCCCTTGTTGCATAATGTATTATTCTGATTTCATGGTGGTGATTCGGCGAACGATTTCAAATTTCCAGTGTTTCCCGGTCAAATAAAAGTAATATTCTCACTTGCCGCTTAACGCAAAAATTTATTTTAATTCGTGATGTTCATTTTGAACATCCTTTAACAGAACAGAGCAAAAAATTACAAAATAAATGAATTTTACAAAAAAATGGAATTTAAACAAAAAATGGAATAGTTAAACTTTTAGTTGAAAAAATAAATAGAAGAAATACAAGAAATACCCGATTTTCAAGAAAATAGGTCAATTTTCAACATAACTGCTGAATTTAAAAATAAAATGATAAATCTTCCACTGGAATAGTTCCATTTTAAACCAAAAAAATTAGTTTTCAATTAAAACAACGAATCTTTAACTGAAATTGTTGAATTTTTTGCTGTCAACAAAAACATAAAGAATTAAATTTTAATTTGAAAAAATTAATGTTTAACCAACAAATGGATTTGAAATAAAACAATGGAATATTCAATTGGAATAAGTTGAATTTTCAGTTTAAAAAATTACTTTCCACAAAAAAACTAACTTTAAAAAAAATAGTTGTATTTTTAAAGAAAGTGATGAGTTTTCAACAAAAATGCTAAATTTTCAACTACAATGATGAATCTTTTTTACTAGTATAATTAAAATTTTCAACAAGATGAATTTTCAACCAAGAAGATTAATTTCTACCAAAAAAGATCAATTTTCAAACAAAACATAAATAATTCAATTTTCAGTTTTAAAAAACATGTTTAATCAAACAGATAAATTTCAACTAAAATAATAGATTATTAAAATATTATTATATAAAAACTAACTTTCAACAAAAAATAATAAAATAAATAATTACGTTTTTAAACAAAGTGATGAGTTTTCAACTAAAATTGTAAATCTGCAACTGGAATAGTTGAATTTTCAACCAGATATATAAATTTTCAACTACAATGATGAATCTATTACTATATTAATTAAATGTTCGACTAAAAAGATGAATTTTTAACCAAGAAAATTAATTTCTACCAAAAAAGATAAATTGTCCACCAATACATAAATAATACAATTTTAAGTTTAAAAAAATTATTAATCAAACAGATGAATTTAAACTAAAGCAATGGAATATTAAATTGGAATAAGTTAAAATTTCAGTTAGAAAAAATTACTTTCCACAAAAAAACTACTTTAAGAAAAATAGTTTCATTTTCAAACAAAGTGATGAGTTTTCAACTAAAATTGTAAATTTGTAACTGGAATAGTTGAATTTTCAACCAGATAGATTAATTTTCAACTACAATGATGAATCTTTTACTAGAAAAATTGAATTTTTGAATAAAAGAATATATATTTTCAACCAAGAGGATTAATTACTATAAAAAAAGATGAATTTCCAACTAAAAATTATCATTTTTCAACCAAAAATTGAATAATTAAACTTTTAGTCAAAAAATGAATGATCAACCAGAGTTGAATTTTGATCTAAAATTAGGGAATATACAAGTGAAATAATAGTTGCATTTTCAGTTTAAAAAAAAAATTATTTCAAACTAAATAATAAACATATTTTCAACAAAAAAGTCAAACATTCGGCAAAAAAATCCTTTTCACCCAAAAGAATCTTTTTTCTTTTGGGTGAAAAGGATTTTTTTTGCCGAATGTTTAACTTTTTTCTTGAAAATTTGTTTATTATTCAGTTTAAAATAATTTGTTTTTTTAAACTGAAAATGTAACTATTATTTCACTTGTATGTTCCTTAATTTTAGATAAAAATTAATTCAATTTTTAAATAAAATTATTAATCTTGAACCAAAAAAATTAATTTTTAGCAAGAGATTAACTTTCAAATTAAAAGATTAATTTACAGCTAAATTTATCAATCCTTAACAGGAATAGTAGCTGAATTTCCAACCAAAAAAATTAATTTCTGCTAAAAAAGATCAATTCTCAACCAAAATTTTAATGAATTAATTTTAAGTTCAAAAAGTAATGTTTAATAAAAAAAAACTAACTTGCAGAAGAATAGTTACATTTTTAAACAAAGTGATTAGGTTTCAACTAAAATTGTAAGTCTTTAACTGGAATATTTAGCCAGATAGATAAATTTTCAACTACAATGATGAATCTTTTACTAGAATAATTAAATTTTTGACTAAAAAGATGAATTTTTAATCAAGAGGATTAATTTCTGCCAAAAAAAATTAATTTTCAGCTAAAAAATATAATGTTTTGTTATAAATTCTACTAATTTGTTAAAAAAATAATATATATTGTTCAAAAATCGTCAATTTTGATGGAAAATTAATCTTTGTTAGAAAAATCATCTTTCTTTGTTGACAATTAACTTTTTTGCTGAAGATTTATCTTTTCAACTATTTGGTGAAAAATTTACATATTTGGTTGGAAATTCAAATCTTTTGATTAAAATTCTTCTTTTTGGATTGAAAATTCAATTCTTTTGGTAAAAAAATAATTTGTTTTTAAATTAAGACTTTTTAGTTGAAAATCCAATTATTTTGGTAAAAAATGAACTTTTTTAAGAAAAATTCATATATTTGGCTTAAAAATCAACTATTTTAAGAGGAAAGTCATTCATTTGCTTGAAAATTAACTTTTTTAATGAAAATTCATATTTGTGTTTTGAAAATTTAATATTTTTGCACAAAAATAATTTTTTTCTTAAAGAAGTAAACTATTTTGGTCTAAAATCTTACTATTTAGTTGAAAATTAACATTTATGTTTAAATATTTTGTTGTCGAAGAAAAATGTTCTGCACAAAATTCAACAATTTGATTGAAAATTTGGTTTGTTGAAAATCAAATTCTTCTGAAGATTGGCGATTCAAGTATATTCTTGAAAATTCATATTTATTGGCTAAATTCCATTTTATGTTTATTTAAGATAAAAATATTTTTAGGTTAAATTATCAACTATTATCTTTTTCGTCAGGAATTCATTTTTTTTTTTAGTTTGGAAATTTGTTTAAATTTTTCTTTTTGGGTTCAAAATTCAATTATTTTGGAAAAAAAGTTAGTTCTTTTTTCATTCATACTTTTGGATTGAAAATTCAATTGTTCTTCTACAAAACAAACTTTTTTTGAATTAAAAATTCGTATTTTGGGGCTCAAATTAAATTTTTTTAAATTTATCTTTTTGGGTAAAAAATTAAATTTTTTGTATTAAATTCGTCCTTTTTTGGGCTCAAAAATCATTGAACTATTTTTGTCTGAAATTGATTAATTTGTTTGGAAATTCAACAATTTCGGAACAAAAGTCAACTGTTTTGTTGAAAATTCGACTATTTAGATTTAAAATACTCTTTTCTTGTTAAAAGTTAATATTTTTGGATTCAAAATTAATATTTTTTGCAAATAATTCATCTTTGTGACTTGTAAAATCAACCATTTTGGAAGCAAATTCATCTAATTGCTTCAAATTGAACTTTTTATGTAAAAATGCATGTTTTTTGTTAGAAAATGGCTTTTTAATTGATAGAAAATTACAATTGAATTTTTTTTTAATTTCATTAAACTATGTACAATGTTTGCATTATTAAACAACTTTAAACATGAAAAATGTGTAATCTAAAATTAAATTGAAAAAAAAACAGAAACATTTCGTTTAAAATTTTTGTTTTAATAAAAGAATGATTTTCGTTTATTTTTCTATTGTTGCTTCAATTTAAATTTCCAAAATTGTTAATAAAAGTTCAGGAAATCATGTTTTTTTATTATTTCAATGGAAATAGTATATTTTCCAAGAAAACATGAACAAGAATAATAAATAAGATCTAACCTCAAACCTACCTTTGATAAATATTTTATTAGTAATATAGGATCTTATTTTTTTTAAACCTCGTTGATAAAATGTTAAAAAGCTCTCTTTTACGGTTTATATTCATAAACTTTTCAATTAATACGCACTTTCTTCAAGAAAAATAAATTAAAAACACTCGCTTTTGACAGTTCTTCGGAGTTTTTTGACAGGTGTGTCTCTATTCTAGTCAAGCCATATTCTGACTGGCCAGATTTCTGTTAAGTTAACGAATCAGAAATTCGAGAAAAAAGAATGCGAGACAAGCGATTGGTTAGCACCAGTGTAAAGAAAAAAAACCAAAAAATCTGACGGGATATCGGCGTGTTTTCAGAGTTTGCAGGTTATCGGGTTTTTAATCACGCGAATAAATATATTAATGAATTCGAGTATATAAATTACGAAAAAGACTTTTTTTAATTGCGATGGATTACGCCGAAGAGCAAAATAATGAAGTTCAAGCACTGGAATATATTTATTCTGGAGAAGGAGAACTGGAAGGTTTGATATTTGTTTAAAACATAACCTATTTTTATTTTTAGTAATTCTTCTTTGACATATATTTGAACTATTTTAGAAGAAACTAAAGAAACATATTGTCATAAATTGTGGAAAGTCGTATTGAACTATAACACAATGTTTTATTTTATTTAAAAAAATCGTGATTCCGTATTTTAAAACTTTTTTGTAAATTTTAGTAAAAAATAATTAAAATATTGTAAGAATGATTGAAAATGGTCTTTTATTTTGAATTACTCATATGGAAATACATAAAAATCTTCATATTTCTGTGAACTAATCGCATACAAGGAGCACTGCGTAACAATGCAGCATTAAATATAAATCCTGTTATAATTTTTTTTTGCAAAATATGTGTATAAAAAAATATACTGAAAGTATTTAAGTTTGATTATTGCGTAGACAAGGAGGAATTTTTGGTTTTCAGTATTTTAGGAATTGAGAGAAAGATACTTTTTTATTTTAAAAATTATTGTTGAGTTATATTCTTATTGAGTTTGAAAGAATTTTTATTGGGTTAAAGGGTTTAACTTTTTATTTTTCAGTTAAAAAAAAATTGAAAATGAGTACTTTAAACAAATTTATTTTGTTAGAAAGGAGAAAATTTTGGTTTGCAAATTTTTCTGATATAGAAGATGGATAATTTTTTGTTTTTAAAGTTTTATCGAGTTGGAAGGGATGAAATTTGAGTTACTTTTTTTCTAAATTGGAAGAGGCCATTTTTTATTTTCAGCATTTTCATTGAGTTAAAGGGGGTTAACTTTTTATTTCCAATCTTTTTTTTCAAATTGGAAATTAGTAATGTTTTTAAAAACATTTCTATTGAGTTGGAAAATGCAAATTTTGGTTTTCAATTCTTTTTGAATTAGAAGAGGGCATTTTTCCTTTCCAGTATTTTTGCATTTCAGCAATTTTTCTTTTTAGCATTTTCATTGAGTTGAAGGGTTTAACTTTTTATTTTCAAACTTTTTTTTTAAATTTGAAATTCTTAATTTTTTAAAAACATTTCTATTGAGTTGGAAAAAGCAAATTTTGGTTTTCAATTCTTTCTGAATTGGAAAGGATAATTCTTTATTTTTATCATTTTTATTGATTTTTAAGAGAGGAAATTTTGGTTTTCAAATTTTTCGGAATTATAAGAGTCCGTTTTTTTTCAGAATTTTTATTGAGTTGGAAGGTAGGAAATTTTGGTTCTCAATTTTCCCTGAATTGAAGGAGACCCTTTTTCTAAATCATTTCTATTGAGTTGGGAGATATGAAAATTTAGTAATTTTTTCTGAATTGGAAGAGGGTAATTTTTTTCATAACATTCTTATTGATTTGGAAGGAATAACATTTTAGTTATTTTTTTCTGAATCGGAAAATGTAATGTTTCAGAATTTTTAATGAGTTAAAGGGGGAATTTTTTTATTTTTAATCTTTTTTCGGAGTTAGAAGAGGTCCTTTTTTGTAAATAATTTTTTTTCGAGTTGGAAGGGATGAAATTTGAGTTACTTTTTTCCTGAATTGGAAGAGGTCATTTTTTTCTTTTCAGCATTTTCATTGAATTGATTTTTTTTTAAATTAGAAATTGGGAATTTTAAAAAAATATTTCTATTGAGTTGGAAAAAGCAAATATTGGTTTTCATTTTTTTTTTAATTGGGAAGGATAATTCTTTATTTTAAACATTTTTATTGATTTTTGAGATAGGAAATTTTGGTTTTCAAATTTTTGTGCATTAGAAGAGTCCGTTTTTTTCTTTTCCGAATTTTTGTTGAGTTGGAAGGTAGGAAATTTTCGTTTTCAATTTTCTCTGAATTGAAAGAGACCCCTTTTGTAAATTATTTCTATTGGGTTGGAAGATTTTAAAATTTAGTAATTTTTTTCTGAATTGGAAGAGGCAATTTTTTTTCTTTTCAGCGTTTCCATTGAGTTGAATTTGTTAACTTTTATTTTTAATTGTACATATATACATAATTTAAAAAAAAAACAGTATTGTTAAGCTGAAAAGAAGGGAATTTTGGTTTTAAATTTGTTCTAAATTTCAAGGGGTCCCTTTTTTTATTGTTATTTTTCTCCCTGAATTGGAAGAGGCAATTTTTTCTTTTCAGCATTTTGATTGAGCTGAAGGGTTTAACTTTTTATTTTTCATTTTTTTTTCGTTTTGAATTCGAAATGGGTAATTTGTTCAAAACATTTTTTTATTGAGTTCGAAGGGAGCCAATATTTGTTTTCAATTTTTCTGAATTGCAAGAGGGCATTTTTTCTTTTTATCGTTTTTATTGAGTTGACGGCGGGGGGGGGGGGGGGGGGGGGGGGGGGGACTTTTTATTTTAAATATTTTTTATGATTTAGAAGAGGATCATTTTTCCTAAAAACATTTTTATTGAGTTGGAAGGAAGGATCGTTTGAAATAATTTATTAATTAGAAAATTAATTTTTTATTTTTAACATTTTTATCGATTTGTGAGAGGGGAAATTTTGGGTTTCAAATTTTTCTGAATTGTATGAGGGATACTTTTTTGTTTTTAATATTTTTATCGAATTGGAAGGAAGAACATTTTGGTTTTAATTTTTCTTCTGAATTAGAAGAGGCAATTTTTTCTCTTCAACATTTTTATTGTGTTGAAGGGAAAACTTTTTCTTTTTAAATTAAGCGTGGGTAATTTAAATAACAAAATTTATTGAGTTGGAATGAATGAAATTTTTTTTTCTTATTTGGTAAAGGGCATTTTTTCAGCATTTTTATCGAGTTGGAATGGGTGAAATTTGAGTAATTTTTTCTGAATTGTAAATGGCTATTTTTTAAGCACTTTTATTGAGTTGTAGGGGTTAAATTTTTATTTTATTTTTAATTGGAAATAGATACTTTTTCAAAAACATTTTTATTGAATTAGAAGGGAGGAAAATTTGGATTTTAATTTTTTCTAAATTGAAAAGGGTACCTTTTTTCTGTTATCATTTTTATTGAGTTAGCAGGGATAACATTTTAGTTACTTTGTCCCTGAATTGGAAAAGGCCATTTTTTCTTTTTAACATTTTGATTGAGTTGAAGGGATTAACTTTTTATTTTTCAGTTTTTTTTTTCGTTTTTAATTGAAAATGTGTATCATTAAAAAAAAAATTATTGATTTGGAAGGGAGTGAATTTTGGTTTTCAATTTCTTCTGTATTGGAAGGGGTCCTTTTTTTTATTTTCAACATCTTTATTGATTTGAAAGGGAGAAAATGTTGGTTTTCAATTTTTTCTAAATTGGAAGAGTCCATTTTTGTAAATTTTTGTTGAGTTGGAAGGGATGACATTTTAATTTTTTTTATGAATTGAAGAGGGTCATTTTTTAAACACATTTCTATTGAGTAGGAAGGAAGGATTTTTTCTTTCCAGCATTTTAATTGCGTTGAAGGAGAACCTTTTTCTTAATTGGTGGTGGACAATAAAAAAAAACATTTTTATTCAGCTGGAAGGGATGAAATTTGATTGATTTTTTTCTGAATTGGTAGAGGCCATTTTTTCTGTATTTTTATTGAGTTAAAAAGAAAATTTTTTATTTTCAATCTGTTTGATTCTGAGTTGGATGAGGCCTTTTTTAAAAATCATTTTTAATGGTTTGAAAGGGAATCAATTTTTTTTCCGAATTCTAAGAGGAAATTTATTCTTCTTAGCATTTTTATTTATTTGAAGGAGAGAAATTTTTATTTTCTATCTTTTTTTTTCTCAATTGGATGGGATGATTTCTTTAAAAAAATGTTATTGAGTCGGAAGGGAGGATTTTTTTCCAATCTTCGTGAATGAATTGTAAAAGACTTTAAAAAACATTTTATTAGTTTAAAAGGGAGGATTGTTTTCAATATTTTAGGAATAAATTCGAAAAAGGATAATTTTTTATTTAAAATATTTTTATTGAGTTTGAGGCTCTGGGATCTTTGGTTTCCAATTATTTCTGAATTTTAATATAATAAATTCTTTTTAACATTTTTATTGAATTGAAGGGTTCAACTTTTTATTTTTTATCTTTTTGCTTCTGAATTGGAAAAAGAATATTTTTGGCTTTTAATATTTTTGAAGGGAATAAATTTTGATTTTAATTTTTTCTATTAAAAGAAGAACTTTTTCTTATTTTTGAGATCTTTATTGAAATGGAAGAGAGGATATTTTTGTTTTTAATTTATTCTGAATTGGAAGAGGCAATTTTTTCTTTTTAAAATATTGAACCGTTCTATTTATTAAATTTAAAAAATTTCAGTGTAATAGAATTTAATTTAAAAATTGTCAAATTGCAAAATGTTAAAATCTCCCATTTTATACATATAAATTATTGATCGGTTGAATTACAAATTTATTAATTAAAAATTTATTAAGCTTCAATTTTGAAAGTTAAAAATTCAGAAAAGTTCCACTTTCAGTGCTTTAATTTGCAGTTCAGTATTGATTACTTCAGACGAAATAATTTTCAGTTTTAAGAGTTCGAATTTATTAATTTCAGTGACCATGAAATTTTTTGTCGAATTTTCTCACAGGGTAGGTTTTTATTTAGAAGACTTCACACATAATTGTTGACACATATTTTATTTACTACACAAAAATATTTCGTACTCAATTAAAAAAATTTCTTTTTTCCTATTCGTCTATTAGTTTGTTAATTATTTATTTCAGTAATATCAGTAGAGCCATTTTATAAATTCGCCATCCCAATAAAATCAGAGGAATACGAACCGGAATCGAACAACGGATTATCTTGTCGATTAGAATTCACTTACACTCCTAAATATCCAGAAGAACCCTTAATCATATCCGTCGAGGATAAAGAAAACTTCGACGATGAAGACGAGGAACAACTTAAAGCCTATCTGGCCGAACAGATGGAAGAAAATTTAGGAATAGTAATGGTATTTACTTTAGTCAGTGCCGCTCAAGAATGGCTGAACGTTCAATGGGATAAAATTAAATTAAACCGAGAGGAAAATGCCGCCAAGAAATTAAAAGAGGAGGAAGAAGCTGAACAGGTATACCATTTTTATTTTCCGTTTCTTTTTTTTTGCCTTTAAACATATTTTAAAAATTTTTCCCATCTTTGGGTAATTCGAAAATCGAAATTTCAAAATATTTCAAAATTATTAAGTGTTTGGTTTTTTTTCATTTATAAAGATTACGAAGAATTTCAAAGGATTTTAATTGAAATAAGGGATTTTAAAGGATTTTATAGGGCTACTATTTTTTTTCAATTACACTAAAGACACTACTTTTAAATTAAAAAGATTAATTTCCAATCAAGAATGATTTTTCAGTCAATAAAGAAAATAAATATTTCATCAAAAATGTTGAATTTTTAATGAAATAATTTAATTTGTAACTAAATAATTGAAAATTAACCCTAGAAGAATTATTTGTTATCAGAAAACTTTGAAGAATGGATGTGATTTTTTAACATTTTTTTCTTTAATAAAAATTTAACTGAATAGTTGAATTTTTAAACCGAAAAAGATCAATTTTTAACAAAAATGGAGCAGTTTAATTTTCAAGGAGAAGAATTAGTTTTCAATAAATAAACGATTTTTTTACACGACAGTTTATTTTGAACCAAGTAGTTCAATTTTATACCAAATTGTTAAATTTTCAAGCCAAAAATATGACTTTTCCAAAAAGTTTTGCACCCAAAAAGATTAATTTTCAACCAACAAAATTCATTATATACTAAAATAGATGAATTTTCAACAAAATACATGAACTTTTAATGAAATTGTTAAATTTTCAACAACAAAAAAACTCTTTTCAACCAAATAGTTAAATTTTGAACTAAAGAAAATAAATTTTCAACGAAAAGTAAACGTAAAAGTAATATTACGTAAGTAAAAGTTTTTTGGGTGAACTTTCAACCCGAGAAAATAAATTTTTACCATAAATGTAATTTACAACCAATCAGTTGAATTTTCAACATAATAGTTAAATTTTCAGTCAAAAAATTACTTTTTAACAAACAAAAAAAAGATAAATTTGCATCCTGAAAAGGTTAATTTAAAACCAAAAACGTAATAGTTTATATTTCAACAGTAAAAGATTTAAAAAATTGTTTTTAAACAGTGTGATTTAACTAACTAGTTGAATATTAATTATTTTAGTTAAAAATCCATCAGTGTGGTTGAAAATTTGTCTTTTTTTTGTGAGAAAATAATCTTTTTGTATGAAAATACACCTTTTTGGTTAAAAATTCAAGAAATGGTTGAAAACTGTTTTTTTTTTTAGTTGAAAATTCGACAATTTTATAGAAAATTCATGTATTATAATGAAAATTCATCTTTTTTAGTATATAATGAATTTTCTTGGTTGAAAATTCATCTTTTTGGATAAAAATTAAATTATTCCAGTTGAAAATTCATCAGTTCGGTTGAAAATTAATTTTGTTGATTGAAGATTTATCTATTCCCAATTTGTTTGAAAATCTATGTATTTTGTTGAAAATTGATATATTATGTTGTAAATTCATCTTTTTGGGTGAAAATTAAATTATTCCAACTGAAAATTCATCAGTTGAAAATTCATTTATATTGTTGAAAATTCGTTATTTTTTTGGACAGAAATTAATTTTTTCGGTTGAAAATTTAACAATTCCAGTTAAAGATTCCACATTTCAGTTGAAAATTCATCTTTTTTGTTTAAAATTCAGCTATTTTAGTTGAATATTGATCTTTTTAGTTCAAAATTGCTCACGGTGGTTGAATATTTGTATTTTTTTTTGTGAGAAAATAATCTTTTTGTATGAAAATACACCTTTTTGGTTGAAAATTCAAGTTTTTCAGTTAAATATTTAGCATTTGAATTGAAAAATGATTTTTGTTGTTTAAAATTTATCTATTTTAGTTAAAACTTAATCAATTTAGTGGAAAATTCATTACTTTGTTTAAATTCTTTTTTGGTGGAAAATTAATTTTTTAAATTAAAAATGTAATTATTCCTAATTTCGTTGAAAATGTGTCTTCTTTAGTTCAAAATTTAACTATTTGGTTAAAAAATTTTAATTAATTAATTCAACAATTTAATTAAAAATTCATGTATTTTGTTGAAAATTCATCTTTTTTAGTATATATTGAATTTTGCTGGTTGAAAATTCATCTTTTTGGGGGAAATTAAAATTATTCCAGTTAAAAAATCACCATTTTACTTGAAAATTCATCAGTTCGGTTGAAAATTAATTTGTTTAAACTGAAAATTTAACTATTTCATAATTTTGGTTGGAAATTTTTTTTTTTTGTTCAAAGTTCAACTATTTGGTGGAAAAATTGTCCTTTTTAGTTGAAAATCAAAATATTTCGTTAAAAATACATATATATTCTTGAAAATTCAGCAATACCAGTTGAAGATTCATCATTTTAGTTGAAAATTCAACTTTTTTGTTTAAAATTCAGCTATTCTAGTTGAATATCCATCCTTTTAGTTTGAAATTAATTTTTTGACTGAAAATTGAACTATTCCATTTTTTGTTGAAAATTGATTTTTTTTAAATTTAAAGTTCAATTACTTGATTGGAAATTTGTCTTTTTTAGTTGAAAATTCATGTATTTTGTTAAAAAAATTTCTTTTTTGGTAGCAATAAATTTTTTTTTCATATAAAAATTAATCTTCTCGTTTGGAAATATATTTTTGGTTGAAGATTTAACTTTTTCCGTTAAACATTCATCATTTAAGTTAAAAATTGATCTTTTCGGTTTAAAATTCATCTATCCCAGTTAAAGATTCGTCATGTTAGTTTAAAGTTTGTTTCTTTTGTTTTATGCAAAATTAATTTTTCTAACTGAACATTTCACTATTCCATTTTTTGTTGAAAACTGATCTTTTTTAGTTAAAAATTTAATAATTTAGTTAAAAAATGTTGTCTTTTTTTATCCTTTTGGATGAAGATGAACTATTTTGTAAATAATTTATCAAGAAATGATTAATTATGTTTTTAGTATTATTTAATTAAAAAATGGTGCTAATATATTCAAGAATATCTTTCAATATATTTTTTCAAAGCTTTCCAAATTGAACATATTAACTGAATCCCTAAAAACTGAAGAAAACAAACCATTATTTATAATAAACTCGCGAATTGTCACGAAAATATTTTTCCAGGATTTGAGTAGACGCCCTGATTTTGAATTTATAAAATGATTCTGTTCTTCAATAATTTATACATTTCTCCATTTTTCTTTTCAGAAACGATTCGAAGGCACACGAGTTTCCGTAGAAACGTTTTTAAGTTGGAAGGAAAAATTCGACGAGGAAATGGGATATAAAAAACTGAAAGAAATTGCAGAGAAGGAGGGAAAGAAACTAACGGGAAGGGAACTATTTATGACCGACAAAACTCTGGCCCAGTCAGATCTGAAATTCTTGGAGGATGGTACAGTTTCATTTCAGTTACATTTTTTTTTGTGAGGATGGCTGAAAATTTAATTAAAAACCCAGAAATTCACTTCTGATCGCAGAAAAATTCAAATTTTCATTATTTTTATGTTTTTTTTTTCAATTTAGAAAATTGATTTCTTCTTTATTGCAGACAATTTTTGACATGGAACGGAAATTTTTTGTAAGAATGATCATTCGATTTTAAAATAGTTCTCGTTGCAAGTCAGAATTTGAAAGCTCCCTCTTCGAAAATATTAGATAGAAAATTAGTTTTTAAATAATTGAAATATTTTTTAGAGTAGAAGTAGTAGTTTAAAGAAAAAATATTTCTGAATTATAATTTCTTTTTTTTTACATTGTTCGTGGCGAATTTTTTTGATTTTTTTTCAGCTGAAAATTCATCTATTGTTTAAAATGTAACTACTTTGTTGAAAATTAATTTTTAAACTAAAAATTTAGCTATTCCGGTAGGAAATTGATTTATTTTGCTGAAAATCCATTTTTTCAAGCATTCTATTTTTGGTTGAAAATATATCTTTTTTTTTAATGAAAATTCAACTATTTGATTGATAATTAATATTTTTTATTTTGAAATTAATTTAGTTGTTTGAAAATTAATGTATTTGGTGAAAAATTCGCTTTTTTGTAGAACATTAATCTTTATGGTTCAAAATCAATTTTTTTTAAATAAAAATATAACTATTCCAGTAGAAAATTCCACTATTTGACTGAAAATCCGTTTTTTTTATTTAGTTAAGAATAAATTTAAAAACAGAAAATTCAAGCATTATATTTTTTGGAACAAAAAATTTACCTTTTTATTTTGTATGGAAATTCAACTATTTGGTTGAAAATTAATATTTTTTATTTAGAATTTAATTGAGTTGCTTGAAAATTAATGTATTTAGTGAAAAATTTACCTTCTTTGTAGAAAATTAATCTTTCTGGTTGACAATTCATCATTTTGGTACGAAATTCAACTATTCCCGTTGAAAATTAATCAGTTTGGTCAAAAATTAATTTCTTCAGCTGAAAATTTGAATGTGGATTTTTGTTTAAAAATGGATATTTTCTTGTTTAAAATTTAAAAATTTAGATGAAAATTTCTCTTTTTTAATTGAAAATTCAGCTATTTCATTGAACATCCACATATTTGTTTAAAAATCAATTTTTTTTAGAAAATTATATTAATTCTATAAGTTAATCTTCTTGTTTAAAAATTCTTCTTTTAGGTTAAAAATTTAAGTGTTCCTGTCAAATAATTATCATTCTGGTTGAAAATCGATCTTTTAGTTCGGAAATGAAATTGTTTGTTTAAAAAGTTTAATTCTTTTGTTAAAAAATAATTTTTTGTATGGCTGAAGATTCATAATTTTAACTGAAGATTCATCTTTGGTTGAAAATTTAAGTACTTTGTTGAAAATTTAAGTACTTTGTTGAAAATAAATTTTTTAAACTAAAAATTGAACTATTCCAGTAGAAAATTGAACTATTTTGCTAAAAATTCATTTTTTTGTTTTTTTAAGAATTAAATTTTTAACAGAAAATTTAAGTATCTATTTTTTGTTGAAAATTTATGCTTTCTTTTTGTATGATAATTCAACTATTTGGTTGAAAATTGATATTTTTTATTTAGAATTAATTTAGTTGCTTTTTTTGTTGTTGTTCAAGATTCATCATTTTAATTGAAAATGCCGAATATTTAACTTTTTTGTTGAAAATTTGTTTACACTTTGGTTTAAAATGATTTTTTTTACACTGAAAATATAAATATTATCCCAGTTGAATAATCTGTAATTTTAGTGAAAAATTTATCTTTTTGACTGAACATTCATTTTTTGACTAAAAATTTAAATTATTAATTTTTGGTTGAAAAATGATCTTTTTCAGTTTAAAATTAAACTATTCCGATTAAAGACTGACAACTTTAGTTGAAATTTCTACACATTATTTGAAAATGTAATTTTTTTTTTAAGTTAGTTATTTGTAGAAATTAATTTTTTTTCAATGAACATTATTTTTTCTTTGTTTAAAATGCATCTATTTTGTTGAACTTTTATCTCCTTTAATTAAAAATTCATCTGTTTTGTAGAAAATTTATCTTTTTGCTTCAAAAATAATTTTTTTTTTTAAATTAATCTTATTGCTTAAAAATGTATCTTTTTCAATTTTTCGGTAGAAAATTAATCTTTTTGTTTAATAATTAATCTTGTGGAAAGCAATTTTTCTTAAACTGAAAATGTAACTTATTCCAATTTTTTATTTCAGGATTTTAGTTGAAAATTCATAATTGAAGTTGAAAATTAGTATTTTTAACTAAAAATGTAACTATTTCATTTTTCCATTGAAAATTCTTTTTTCTTAGTTTAAAATTAATCTATTTGGTTGAATATTTGTCTCCTTTAATTAAAAATTCATCTGTTCTGTAGAAAATTTATCTTTTTACTTAAAAAGGATCTTTTTGTTTAAAAATTCATCTTTTTGGTTGAATATTTGTCTGCTTTAATTAAAATTTAAGTTTTTCGCTGAAAATTTAAGCATTTTTAGGTAGAAAATTAATCTTTTTGTTTAAAAATTAATCTTGTGGAAAGCAATTTTTTTAAAACTGAAAATGTAATCTATTCCAATTTTTTATTCAAGTATTTTAAATGAAAATTAGTATTTCTGACTAAAAATGTAATTATTTCATTTTCTATTGAAAATTCTCTTTTCTTAGTTCAGAATTCATCTATTTAGTTGAATATTTGTCTCCTTTAATAAAAAATTCATCTGTTTTGTGAAGAATAATATTTTTTGTAATAAATTAATCTCTTTGCTTGAAAAATAATCTTTTTGTTTGAAAATTAATCTTATTGTTTAAAAAAATTATCTTTTGGGATAAATATTTGTTCTTAATTGAACATTAAAGTTTTTTGTTAAAAATTGTATTTTTTTGTAGAAAATTAATTTCTTTGCTTGAAAAATAATCTTTTTGTTTAAAAATTAATCTAATCGTTTAAAAATGTATCTTTTTGAATTTTTTGGTAGAAAATTAATCTTTTTTGTTTAAAAATTAATTTTGTGGAAACCAATTTTTTTAAACTTAAAATGTAACCTATTCCAATTAACTATTCAAGGATTTTAGTTGAAAATTCATTATTAAGGTTGAAAATTAGTATTTTTAACTAAAGATGTAACTATTTCATTTTCCATTCAAAATTCATCTATTTGGTTGAATATTTGTCTCCTATAATTAAATATTCATCTGTTTTGTTGAAAATTTATCTTTTTGCTTAAAAAATCTTTTGTTTAAAAATTAATCTTACTGTTTGAAAATGTATCTTTTGAAATTTTTTGGTAAAAAATTAATATTTTTTGTTTAAAAATTAATTTTGTGGAAAGCAATTTGTGGAAAGCAATTTTTTTAAACTGAAAATGTAACCTATTCCAATTGAATATTCAAGGATTTTTCTGAAAATTCATCTATTTGGTTAAATATTTGTCTCCTATAATTAAAAATTCATTTGCTTTGTTGAAAAATTCTATTTTTTGTACACAATTTCTTTGCTTGAAAAATAATCTTTTTATTAAAAAATTAATCTTTTTGTTTAAAAAATCATATTTTGGGATGAATATTTGTCTTTAATTAAAAATTAAAGTTTTTTGTTAAAAATTGTATTTTTTTTTGTAGGAAATTCATTTTTTTGCTTGAAAAATAATCTTTTTGTTTAAAAATTAATCTAATCGTTTAAAAATGTATCTTTTTGGATTTTTTGGTAGAAAATTAATCTTTTTTGTTTAAAAATTAATTTTGTGGAAACCAATTTTTTTAAACTTAAAATTTGGTTGAATATTTGTCTTTTTTAATTAAAAATTCATCTGTTTTGTAGAAAATTTATCTTTTTGTTTAAAAATTAATCTCATTGTTTAAAAATGTATCTTTTTGAATTTTTTGATAGAAAATTAATCTTTTTTGTTCAAATATTAATTTTGTTTTAACCAATTTTTTTAAACTGAAAATGTGACCTATTCCAATTGAATATTCAAGGATTTTTGTTGAAAATTCGTCTATTTGGTTGAATATTTGTCTCCTATAATTAAAAATTCATCTGTTTTGTTGAAAAATTCTATTTTTCGTACAAAATTAATTTCTTTGCTTGAAAAATAATCTTTTTGTTTAAAAATTAATCTTATTGTTTTAAAATTCATATTTTTGGTAAAGTATTTGTCTTCTTTAATTGAAAATTAAAGTTTTCCGTTAAAAATTTATGAATTTTTTGGTAGATAATTAATCTTGTGGAAATAAATTTTTTTTTAACTGAAAATGTAACCTATTCTAATTGAATATTCAATGATTTTAGTTAAAACTTTATCTGTTTGGTTTAATATTAATTTTTTTAACGTCAAATTAATGTATTTAAGTTTTGTTCAACAGTTGATATTTTTTTTTAGTAAAAATTAATGATTTATTTTTTTTTTAAATCAAGTATTTCAGTTAATTTTATTTAAAAATTCATGTAGGTTTAAAATTGAGCTATTTTCTTGAAAATCCGTTATTCTTCATTGAAAATTAATTTTTTCAACTAAAAGTTTATCTATTCTATTTTTTTTTAATTTATTTTTTTTTAGTTCAAAATTTAGATATTTGTTTCGAAATTAATTTATTTTGCAATATTTTTCTCTATTCGGTTAAACTTGTTCAGAATAAACGTTATGAATTAAAATAAATGTTTGTTTTTAATTAAATTAAAAAAAATTTTAATTAAACTTAAGAAATTAAAATTAAATTATATTGAAAGTTTATAACATTACCCGTTTCTTCCAGGAGATCCAGTCAAAGTCGACGAAAGCTTATTTCAAAATTTGGGAGACCTGGACTTGGACGATGAAGATGATCCTGACTTTGACCCGAATAATCTTTCGGACGATAGTGCCTGAATAAAAGTCATTCTTCTAGAAAACTGAGTCGAGATTGCAAGAACATAAATTTGTTTTTGACTCGAGGGATATTTTTCGACGGTCGGTGTAATCGTAAAAAAATATTCCATGAGTGCAAACTCCAACCTCGTCAGATTGGAAGAAGTGTGAACGACTCTTTTATAAGTATGTAAATAGCCTGATATTTTCGTTCATAAAAAACTTGTTTAATTAAATGCAAAAACGATCTTTTACTTTAACCAAGACTTTATTTTTTGTTAATTCATAAAGAAACGGAGTTTTTACTCACCTGGAAACTGAGAAAACGTGAGACTTTCAGGGAATTTTTATTCGAGAATATCTGGAAATGTCAGGAAATTTTTCGTGTTCATGGTCTACGCTTTTTTTTGAATTACAAAAAAGAATTAAATAACAATTTTTCTCCAGATGTTATTGGATTTAACTAGTTTGTTCAAAAATGTTTTTTTTTTGTTAGAAAATAATTTTTGGTAGAAAGTTTATATTTTTAAAGTGAAAATTGATTTATCTTGTTGAAAATTCACCCTTTTTGGTGAAAAGTTAATATTGAGAGATTGAAAATTCAATTGTTTCATTTAGTGGAAAATTTTTTTTGTTAATACGTTAACAATTAAACAATTTTCTTGATAATTTATCTGAAATTTTAACGATTTAATTTTTGGTTGAAAATTGACTTATTTTTACAAACAGTTTTTTTTTTAGAATTGATATTTTTTGTTCATAGTTCAATTACTTTGTCGAAATTCATTTCTTTGGTTGAAAATTGAGTATTTTTTTTTAAATTATTTTTTTTTTATTTGCAAATTAGTTTTTTTTAACTGAAAATTTTACTAAACTATTTTTTTTTTTGAAAATGTTTTTTCTAGATGAAAATTAAGCTATTTTTGTTAAAATATTAGTCATTTTTACCCAAAAAGGCATCTTAAATTAAACAATTTTCTTGAAAATTAATCTGAAAATTTAACCATTCAATTTTTTGTTGAAAATTGATGTATTGTGCCGAAAATTCGTATTTTTTGTGGAAAGTTAATGTTCAGGAATTGAAAATTCAAAATTTTTCTAGAAAATTCACTTTATTGGTAAAAAATTAATATTTTTTGGTTAATAGTTTAATTAATTTTTTAAATGTTTATTTTTCTGGGTGGAAATTAAAATTTTTAGTTGAAAATTCATTTCTTTTTTTGAAAATTGAGTATTTTTTTTTAAATTTTCAAATGAAGCTTATTAACTAAAAATTGTAGGAATCTATTTTTAGTTAAAAATTGTTTGTCTAGTTCAAAATTGAATTCTTTTTGTTAGAATATTCATCATTTTGACCGAAAATACATCTCAAATTAAACAATTTTCTTGAAAATTAATAAAAATTTTTAACCATTTAATTTTCGATTGAAAATTGATTTTCTTTTACAGAAAATTATTTTTTTTGTAATTGAGAATTGATATTTTTTGTTCATAGTTTAATTACTTTGTGCAAATTCATTTATTTAGTTGAAAATTGAGTATTTAAAAAAAATTAGTTTTTTTTATTTGCAAATTAATTTTGTTAACTGAAAATTTTACTTAACTATTTTTTCTGAAAATTTTTTTTCTAGTTGAAAATTAAGCTATTTTTGTTCAAATATTCATAATTTTTATCGAAAAGCCATCTCAAATTAAACAATTTTTTTGAAATTTTATCTGTAATTTTAACTATTTAATTTTTGGTTGAAAATTGATTTTCTTTTTATAGAAAAATAATTATTTTTGATTGAGAATTGATATTTTTGTTCATAGTTTAATTAATCGTTGGATATTCATTACTTTGGATAAACATTGAGTATTTTTTTTCAATAGTATATTTTTCTTATTTTCAAATTAATTTTGCTAAATAAAAATTTTACTAAAGTATTGTTTCTTAAAATTTGGTTTTCTAGTTGAAAATTAAACTATTTTCATTAAAATATTCATAATTTTCATTCGAAAAGACATTTCAAATTAAAGAATTTTCTTGAAAATTAATTAACAATGTTAACCATTTAATTTTTGGTTGAAAAGTTATTTTTGTATAGAAAATTATCATTTTCAATTGAGAATTGATATTTTTTGTTTTCACACTTTAATCACTTTGTGGAGATTTATTTCTTTGGGTGAAAGTTTACTATTTTTGTTAAAATGCTTTTTTTTTTTAAATTGAAAATTGAGTTCCTTAACTAAAAATTTTACTAATCTATTTTTTCTTAAAATTTTGTTTTCTAGTTGAAAATAAAACTATTTTCGTTAAAATATTCATCACTTTAATCGAAAAGGCTTTTTTTGGTGGAAAATTGATATTGTTTGATTAATGGTTTAATTAATTTCTTGAATATTAATTTTTCTGAATGGAAATTCAAACTTTTAGTTGAAACTTAATTTCTTTGGTTGAAAATTCAGTTTTTTTTTTATTTGCAAATTAATCAATTTTCTGGAAAATTTATCAGGAATTGAAGCCATTTAATTTTTGGTTGAACATTGATTTTTTTTATAGAAAATTATTATTTCTGATTGAGAATTGATATTTTTTGTTCAAAGTTAAATTAATTTGTGGAAATTCATTTCTTTGGTTGAAAATTGATTGTTTTTTTAAATTTAGTTTTTTTTTATTTGCGAATTAATTTTGTTAACTAAAAATTTTATTAAACTACTTTTTCTTAAAATTTTGTTTTCTAGTTGAAAACTAAACTATTTTTGTTAAAGTATTCATCATTTTGATCGAAGATATTTCAAATTGAACAATTTTCTTGAAAATTAATTAAAAATTCGAACCATTTAATTTTTGGGTAAAAATTGATCTTTTTATAGAAAAATATTTTTTTTTGATTGAGAATTGATATTTTCTTGTTCATAGTTTAAAATACTTTGTGGAAATTTATTTCTTCGGTTGAAAATGGACTATTTTCTTAAAAATTCATTTTTTTAAATTGAATATTAAATTTCTTAATTAAAATTTCTACTAATATATTTTTTCTTAAAATTTTGTTTTCTAGTTGAAAATTAAACTATTTTTGTTACAATATTCATAATTTTTATCGAAAAGACATCTCAAATTAAACAATTTTCTTGAAAATTTATCAGAAATTTTAACCATTTAATTTTTTGTTGAAAGTTGATGTTCTTTAGTTGAAAATTGATGTATTTTGCCCAAAAATGTTCATTTTTTTAGAAAGTTAATGTTTAGAGATTGAAAATTCCAAATTTTTATAGAAAGTTCACATTATTGGTGGACAATTTATATTTTTTGGTTAATGGTTTAATTAATTTTTTGCATTTTCATTTTTCTGGGTAGAAATTCAAAATTTTAGTTGAAAATTCATTTCTTTGTTTGAAAATTGAGTTTTTTCTTAAATTAGTTATTTGTAAATTAAGTTTATCAACTAAACATTTTATTAATCTATTTTTAGGTAAAAATTGTTTTGTCTAGTTCAAAATTTATAGAAAAGACAGTATAAAATTGAGTATTTTTCTAAGAATTAGTTTTTTATTTGCAAATTAATTTTGTGAACCAAAAATTCTACTAAACTATTTTTTCTTAAAATTTTGTTTGCTAGTTTAAAATTAGGCTATTTTTATTAAAATATTCATCATTTTGATCGAAAAGACATTTCAAATTAAACAATTTTCTTTAAAATTAATTAAAAATTTTAACCACCTAAATTTTGGTTGAAAAGTGATTTTTTTTGTATAGAAAATTTTTTTTTATTGAAAATTGATACTTTTTGTGAACTAAAAATTCTACTAAAATATTTTTTCATAAAATTTTGTTTTCCAGTTGAAAAGAAGGCTATTTTGGTTAAAATATTCATTATTTCGATCGAAAAGATATTTCAAATTAAACCATTTTCTTTCAAATTAAAAAAAAATTTGTACCATTTAATTTTTGGTTGAAAATGATTTTTTTTATAGAAATTTAAAAAATTTTTTTATTGAGAGTTGATATTTTTTGTTCATACTCTAATCACTTTGTGGAAATTCATTTCTTTGATTGAAAATGGACTATTTTGTTAAAAATTCGTTATTTTTTAAATTGAAAGTTAAGTTCCTTAACTAAAAATTTCACTAATCTATTTTTTCTTAAAGTTTTGCTTTCTAGTTGAAAATTAAATTATTTTTGATAGAATATTCGTCATTTTTATCGAAAAGACATCTCAAATTAAACAATTTTCTTGAAAATTAATATGAAAATTTAATCATTTAATTTTTGGTTGAAAATGGATTTCTTTTATAGAAAAATAATTATTTTTGATTGAGAATTGATATTTTTTGTTTATTGTTTAATTACTTGGTGAAAACTCATTTCTTTGGTTAAAATTTGAATATTTTTTGTTTGTTAATTAGTCTTTTTCTTATTTCAAAATTAATTTTGTTAACTAAAAATTCTACTAAACTATTTTTTCTTAAAATTTTGTTTTCTAGTTGAAAATAAAGCTATTTTTGTTAAAATATTAATCATTTTTATCGAAAAGACGTTTCAAATTTAACAATTTTCTTGAAAATGAACAAGTTTAATGTTTAGTTTTTGGTCTAAAAGTGATTTTTTTTTATAGAAAATTATTGTTTTTAATTGAGAATTGATATTTTTTGTTCATAGTTTAATCACTTCGTCGAAATTTATTTCTTTCGTAGAAAATGGATTATTTTGTTAAAAATTCGTTTTTTTTTATTGAAATTCAAAATTTATCTGAAAATTTAATTTTTTGTTGAAAATTAATCTTTTTTAGTTGAAAATTGATATTTCATGCTGGAAACTTGTCTTTTTGGTGGAATGTTGATATTTAGGAATTAAAAAACACAACATTTGTATAAAAATCTGATATTTTTTGGTTAATAGTTTAATTACTTTATTGAAAATTCATTTCTGGATTGAAAATTGGACTATTTTGTTAAAAATTCGTTTTCTTTATTTTGTTTGGAATTTAAGTTTGTTAACTACAAAAATTACTAATTTATTTTGGTTAAATTTTTTTCTAGTTAAAAATTCAACTATTTTTGTTAGAATATTCATCATTTTATTTAAAAAGCCATCTCAAATTAAACTTTTTTCTTGAAAATTAATCTGAAAATTTAACCATTTCATTTTTTGTTTAAAATTGATCTTTTTGGTGGGAACTTAATATTTAGAGATTGAAAATTCAACATTTTTATAGAAAATTGATATTTTTTGGTTAATAGTTTAATCACTTCGTAGAAAATTCTTTTTTTTTTAAATTTAAAATTGTAGTTGAAAATTCATTTCTTTGGTTGAAAATTGAATTATTTTGTTGAAATTTTTTTTTTTTTGGTCTGGAAATTAAGTTTCTTGAGTAAAAACTTCACTAATCTATTTTAGGTTATATTTTTTCCTGGATGAAAATTGAACAATTCTGAAAGTTTAACTATTTTCGGTTCAAAATTGATCTGTTTTGGTTGAAAATTTGTCTTTTTTTTTGAGAAAATTCAAGTTTTTCGTTGAAAATTTAACTACTCCAGTTAAAGATTCGTTTTTATTTGAAAATTCATCACTTAAGTTAAAAATATAACTTCATTGTAAAAAATTAGATTTTTTGGTTGAAAATTAATTTTTTAATTGAAAATGTAACTACTCCAGTCGAATTTAAATTATTTTTGTTAAAAATGATGATACTTGGTTATAACTTAATTTTTCATCTGAAAATTTGACTATTCCATTTTGGATTGTAACTGTATCTTTCAAAGTCTAAATTTCGACTATTTGATTGAAAATGTTTTTCTTTTAGACAAAAATTCGTATTTTCTGATAGAAAATTAATTTAAACTATATTATAGAAAATTAATTTTTGTAACTGAAAACTTAAATATTTTATTTTTGGTTGAAAATTTATTTTTCTAGTTAGTACTTTATGCATTTTGTTGTAAATTCATCTTTTTATTGGTTTCAAAATCGACTATTTTATTGAAAATTAATCTTTAACTGAAAATTTAACAATTTTATTTTTAGTTGTAACTGTATATTTGGCAGTTGAAAATCCAACTATCTGGTTGAAAATGTATTTCTTTTAAATAAAAATTCGCATTTATTGATAGAAAATTAATTTTTACGGTAAATTTTTGTTGTTTTATTCGAAAATCAAACTATTTGGCTAAAGTGGCACTACTTTTTGGAAAATAAATTTTCTTCGTTGAAGATTTAAATATTTATTGGTTTGAAATTAATTTTCGTAACTGAGAACTTGAATGTTTCATTTTTGGTTGTCCTTTTTTTAAATTGAAAATTCTTGAATTTGTTTAAAAATTCTTCTTTTTGTTTAAAATTGAACTATTTCAGTGGAAGATTAATAATTTTGCTAGAAAATTGAACTATTTTGTTAAAAAATCTTTTTTTTTTAATATTAATTTTATAAACTGATAATTTAACTAATCCATTTTAATATTCCATAATTTAGTTTAAAATTAATCTCATTGATTAAAAACTAATTTTTAAAAATAAAAATATATTTCATTTTTGCTTTAAAAATTTATCTGTTTTAGTTTAAAATTCAAATATTTGGATAAAAATCTCTTTTTTTTTTTAGTTAATAATTCTTTTTTTGTTTACAAAAATTAATCTCCTTGCTTGAAGATTGAACTATTTTGTTGAGCATTCGTTTTTTTTTTTTTTTTGGTTGAAAGATAATTTTGTTTAGACTAAAAACTTAAATATTTCTTTTTTGGTTGAAAATTTATATTTTTTAGTTGAAAATTGATCTTTATTTGTTGTAAATTCGTCTTTTTTATTTTAAAATTAACTATTTTATTGAAAATTAATCTTTAACTAAAAATTTAACAATTTTATTTATAGTTGTAACTGTATATTTGGCAGATGAAAATCCAACTATTTGGTTGAAAATGTATCTCTTTGAGATATAATTTCTTAGTATTTGATAGAAAATTAATTTTTACGGTAGTCAATTTTTTCTTTCTTCGAAAATCAAACTATTTGGCATAAAATGGACCTACTTTGTTAAAAATATAATTTTCTTGTTTGAAAATTTAAATATGTATTGTTTGAAATTAATTTTTGTAACTAAAAACTTGAATGTTTCATTTTGTCTGTATTTTTTTTTTTTAGTTGAAAATTCATGAATTTGTGTAAAAAATCGTATTTTTTTTATTTGAAATTGAACTATTTCAGTTGAAGATTCATCATTTTCGTTGAAAATTTAACTATTTTTGTTGAAAATTCTTTTTTTTTCGTTGAATATTAATTTTATGAACTGATCCAGTTGAATATTTTATAATTTAGTTTAAAATTTATATCCTTGGATAAAAATTAATTTTTTAAAATGAAAATTTAACTATTTCATATTTGTTTGAAAATTGAACTGTTTTATTTTAAAATTCAAGTATTTGGTTGAAAATGTGTCTTTTTTTAGATGAAAATTCGTTTTTTTTTTAATTAAAAAAATGAATCTCCTGGGTTGAAGATTTCACTACTTTGTTGACAATTCGTTTTTTTTGTAGTTGTTGAAAGACCATTTAATTTAATTTTTTACCGATAAATGAACTAATCCAGTTGAATATTCCATCATTTAGTTAAAAATTCATCCCCTTGGTTTAATATTATTTTTTTTAAATGAAAATTTATTTCATTTTTGTTTTAAAATTTTATCTGTTTCAATCTAAAAATCAACTATTTGGATAAAAATGTGCCTTTTTTAGATGAAAATTCGTCTTTTTTGGTAGGAAATTATTATTTTTCAAACAAAATATTAAATATTTAATTATTGGATGCAAATTGATCTTTTTGTGTTCAAAATTCCTGCTATTTGGTTGAAAATTGACCTTAATTAGTTGAAAATTCAAGATATTTTTTTTTTTAAATTCGCCTTTTTTGGACGAAGAATTATATTTCAAGTTTGAAATTGAAATATTCTAGTTGAATATTCATCAGTTCAGTTGAAAATTCATCTTTTTCGTTGAAAATTTGAATACTTGGTTGAAAGTTAAACTTTTTTGTTAACAATTCATTTTTGTTGTTTTTGAAGGTTCATCATTTTAATTAAAATTTTATCTCTTTGGTTGAAAATTGACCTGTTTCCGATTTTACCAGATGCCAAATTACCTGAAAAATACCTTCAAATTAAATATCAAAATTTAAAAAAATATGCACTGAATTTGAAGTATATAAAGATAAAATAACATATTTTTTTATTTTTATTGAAATTTATGGATTAGGAACAAATTCAAGAAACGTTTTTACTATTTATTAATTAAATTATCCGATGGATATAATATAATTCAGAATCCCTAGAAACTGATACCATTAAGATATTAATTATTTTTTAAAAAATATTTTAAAAAATTATTAGAAAACAGTTATTTACGTAATTTTACACATATAAATAGTGCTATTTTTTTAGGCATATAGACATTTATTATGACCAAAAAAGAACATTATTTATAATTGCGAAATATTATGTATATTCAGAGTCGATTGTTTAAAAAAATTCAAAGCACTACGAAAAACTATACCTGAAAAAAAACCTGGAATTGTTAGGAAATTTTTTTCCACGATTTGAGTAGAAACCCTGTGAAAAACCCAAAGAAATTGAAAGCTTCGGTTTGATTTCATAATTTATTTTAAACAACGGAGTACAATTGTGAATTTCAGCAACAAAGCACAATCCAGTTTGGTTTTTCATTTCGTAGAATGTACTTTTTAGTACTCAAAACAGAAATTTTTGCTTGATACTTTCCTAAAATGGTAGTAATTAAAATTCTATTCGTCATTTATCACTCGTCTTTGTCTGAGGAATTCTAGGAACCTTTCGACGTTCAGAAAATTCTGTTTGATTTGGTATGACCTTACCTTAGAATAAAATAGAATAGCTTCTCAAGCTTTTCAGAATACGTAGAAAAAATACTGTCGGTACAACAACATTTCGGGAGCCACATCTGCCACAAATAATTAGAAAAAATATAATACTGTGGTTTTTTCCTTTTTTACACAATTCCTGGGGAATTAGAGAGTAATCGAAATCGACGGGTTTACGATACAGAGTTCTAAAACTATTTTTCTAAACAGCATATTTGAACAATCTATGCACAGATATACAACACAGAAAAATCGCAAGTCGGTAGTAATCTTAGAAGGATAACAGTCATAAAATTTTTAATCGTAAATAATTAGGATGGCCGTTTTTAAATGAGGAAAAAATTTCCGGGTTTTTTCCGGGTCTCAAAAAATTTTCACGGTCATGGAAATTAAAAAATAAAGCTTATTAAGTAGTTTTTTATATGAAGTAATCAAAACTAAACTTTAAATTAAAAGAAAACTTTTAGAATGAAGATGCAATTTTTTTTCATTAAAATGCTCAATAATTTCCACATATAAAATGGAAGCTTTTAATACTTTTGAAATGAAGATTTTTTAAGTTAAGTACCATTAAAGTGCAAAATTTCTAATTTTAAACCTTTATAAATCAGGTTAAAGTTCTCTAGTTGAAAATAAAAATAAATTTCAATTATTTTAATTTTAGTCGTTATAAATGACTAATTTTTCAACTTTTATTTAGACATCAAAATTCAACACTTTTACTTACAGACTAAAAAGGATTGAACGATTTAAGAATGTTTGAAACTATTAAGTTACAAATTGCAGTTTGTAATATTTGATTAATAACAGTCAAATATTTTTAAATAATTTTTTTTATTTAATGGGTTAAAAATGAAACATTCTAGACTGAAATTATATTTGAATCGAGTTTGAAATTTAATAGACGAGTTTAATTATCAATCTATTATTTTGAACTTATTTCAAGATAAAAAAGTTCAATTTTTAACGTTAAAATATAAATTGATAAATTTTTATCAAATTCAGAAATTTCTTGTAAAATCATTAATTGTTCAATTTATAATACTTAAATTAAAGTTAAATTTTAAAAAATCACCAGAGAATTTATATTTACTGTTGACCAACTTAAAACATTTTTTGTTTAAAAATTTCGATTTCAAACGTTTTTAGTTTTTAATTGTTTAAAAAGTTTAGGATTTTATATTTATTTTCTATTATTGGGTTTAAATTTAATTTTCTAAGTAGATTTTAAATTAACAATTAAATATATCTAAAAATAAAAAAATGGTTATTTTTTTAATTAAAAAATTTTAAGTCGAAGAAAGTTACATTTTTAACGTTATAATTGGTAAATAGTTTGATTTTAAACAAAATTTAGAATTGCCTTTAAAATCAATTATTTAAAATTTTTATAATACTAGAAATAAAATTAAGTCAAAAAATTGTTCTTTTTGTTTTTATTAAAAAAATTTTGAGTTGAATGAGTTAAAATGGGAGATTTTAGACTGAAACAATATATGAAAAGGATTTGAAATTAAATAAAAGCGTTTAATTAAAAATCTGTTACTTTAAACTTATTTTAAAATTGAAAAAAGCTCCGTTTTTAACGTTAAGATCTGTAAATTGTTTAATTTCGAACGAATTCAGAATTGTCTTGTTAAATCATTAATTGTTCCATTTTTAATGCTAGAAACACAGTTAAATTAAAAAATCATAAATTAATTTTTATTTACCGTTGATCAACTTAAAACCTTTATTTATAAAAAATATCAATTTCGAACGCTTTTAGTTTTTAATTGATTAACAAGAATATTTTTTACTCATTTTATATTATTTTTTAGAAGTAGATTTTTTTAATTTGATAAATATCATATCTGAGGGTTAATTTGCTAAAAAATTATTTTCCAATGGCAACCCGTTTACGAAAAAATTTACGTTCTCAAACAAAAATTTGTTTGTTTTAAATTGCATACAATTATCTGCGTAAAAATTGAAATAACGTTTTTTTTCTGCTTGGTTGTAATACAAAATTCGTTTTTTTTTCTGGAATTTTGAACAATTAACAATAAAGTAAAATTACAAAAAGAGTTTTCTACAGTTAAGAAAATTGAAAAACCTATTTTCGACTTTTAAAATTTCAACTTTTGAAAATACAAGAAAAAAGCGAATTTTTTATCAAAAAGAAACTCTAAATGTGTTATATTAACATAATTTTAAATAGAAATTTAATAAATAAACATTTCAATTCATAAAAAATTGTGTGTGGTTAAAATTTTACGTTAAAGAAGTTCAAAAATATAATAATCAAAATCTTTTCCAAGAAATAGAAAATAGAATAAAATTAAATTAAGAGAATAAAAACGGACTCTAGCTTTTTTCAAATAAAAATAAATAAGATAACAATAAAATACAAATAAGATACTTCATCTCGAAAAAGATTTATCAAAATATATTTTGTATTCAGAGTCAGTTACGACTATTTTTCATATTTTTTCGTGAACGGTTCGCCATGGGAAAATAATTTGGCAAATTATTTACAATTTTTAAAAATCCCAAATTTAAAAATGTTAAAATTCGTTAAAATTTTTTAAATTAAAAATGTACGCTTGACAATGAAGCACCACAATATAACATTTTTAAAGTAAAAAAAGTTAACAATTGGAATTAACATTAAAAAAGTGCGTTATATCATGTGATTGGATAGATTTGTCTTCCAAAATTTTTTTAAATTCCCGGATTTCCGGGTTCAGTGGCCACCCTGATGATACGAATTTTCATGTTAGTGTGGTTCGAACGTTGCTTTTAAATTGCAATAAATAATAAGTACATTATCAGTAAAATGATGGTGATAGTTTCTATGACACTTAATAGCAGCTAAATAATCACTTATTATACGGTCGGGCAATCAGAAGTCTTGCCTTTTCACTTCAAATAAATTGATCTAAAAAGCGAGTGTTATTAGCGCATCTTGCTTTCTTTAGACTCGCCAACACATCATAATCTGTTAAGGGGAAAAAATTGTTATTCACGTAGAGCTTTCCATTTTTTTTTACTATAAAAAACGACAGTAAAATAGGTTTTCTTTTTCAGGGCAATTATAACTCTTTTCGGGTCATTTTCAGAAAAAAAAGTCTCTTACAATTCTGTTTAATTTAGACTAGTCCTTTGTTACAATTTTAAATGTAAAATATTTTATTTCGTTAAATTATTTTTAAATAATCAAAATAGGAAGAGACTTTATTTTCCGAAACGAAAATGGATTTGGCAAAATGTCCATGCGATGAAAAAAAGATGTGTTTAGTGAGAGATAGACAAGAAATATTTCGGAATTGGAGAAGCTTCCCAAGTTTCGCATGCAGAACTGAAATAAATTTAAATTCTTCCAATCAAATTCTCAATATTTATACTTTTTTGTTTCAAAATTCAAATTCTTCGAAGAATTTACCGCAATAAAATTAGAAATAAAACCAGTCCCTTTTTAGAGTCTCTACCCGAAGGATTTAAATAATTTTATACGATTTTTAAAGGTTTAAAACGATTTCTGAATATTTAAAAATATTTCTGATTTGGAACTTAAAATTATTATTATTTTTATTATTATTATTATTATTATTATTAATATTATTATATTTAATTAATTATAATTATAATTCAAAATTATAATTATGATTATTTACAAAATTTTCTATTACAATTCAGAAATATAGTATTTTATTTTTCTAAAAATAGGATGAGAGAAGTTAAAAATTGTGACGAATTCTGACTTCGAACAAAGATTTTTTTAAAATTAGATTATCCTAAATCAGAACAAATTTTTTTCCAACATTTCCATGCCATGTAAAAAAATTACCTGATCCAAAGTAAAAAATTATTATTCTGAAAGGAATTTTCTGTTCTAGAGTGAACCCGAAATAAAAATTAGAATTCTTCACGGAAATTCCCAGTTCTAACTGATAATTTTAAATCTTTTGAAAAATTACCCGTCTCAAGGTCAAAATTCTATTTTTTTGCCAAGATTTCCTGCCCAAAATCAAAATTCTATTTTTGTCGATTACGATGCGATACGAGATTCCTTGGCCCACAGTCAAAATTATTTTTTTGTAATTTAAGGGAATTTCTTGTTCCAAAATCAAAATTTTAGTTCTTAACAAAATTTCCTAATCTAAAGTGAACCCAAAATAAAAATTGTAATTCTTTTTAGGCACTTAATTTGATTATTATGGTTAAAAATGAATCTATTTATTTGGAAGTGGATCTAATTTGTTAAAAATTCATTTATTTGGTTGATGATTTATCATTTTAGTTGAAAAATGTTTTTTTTTTCTTCAAAATTACATTATTTTGTTGGGAATTATGTTTTCCAGAAGAAAATTAATTGCTTTGACTGAAAAATTACTCGTATATGTTTGGTTCAAAATTTATCTTCTTAAGTTGAAAAATCAAATATTTGGTTGAAAATTAATTGTTCTTTGTTTAAAATTCGTTTATTTTGGTACAAAATTCACCGTATTCATTGAAAATTGATCTTTTTAGTTGAAAATTAGTTTTGTTCTTATTTAGAATTAATTTGTTAGACTGAAAATGTAACTATTCGGATTTTTGTCGAAAATTTATCTTTTTGGATTAAAATTTAATCTTCTTGGTTGAAAATTTTATTATTTCATTGCACATTTATTTTGATTTTATTGAAAATTAGGTTTTTTACTGATAATTAAATTATTCTATTTTTAGTTGGAAATTCAATTTTTTTATTAAAAATTAGCTGTTTTTTTTAGTTGAATTAGTTTTTTTTTTAGTTTATTTTGGTAGAAAATTCATTCTGTTGGTTGAAAATTGATCTTTTTAGTTGAAGATTAGTTTTGTTCTTATTTAGAATTCTATTTTTAGTTGAGAATGTATGTATTTGGTTAAAAATTAGTTTTTTTAGTTGAAGATAGATAATTTTAGTTGAAAATTCACTTAAACTATTCCATTTTTGGCGAAAAATTTAGCTTTTTTGATAAAAATGTAATCTTTCTGTTTTGTAGAAAATTGAACTATTATATATTTTTTGTTGAGAATTCATTTCTTTGGTTGAAAAAAATAGTTAAAAATTCATTTTTTTAAAAAGAAAAATCATCTTTTGGTTTGAAAATTGCACTAGTTGGTAAAAAATTCAAATTTTTGGTTGAAAAATCATTACTGTAATAAAAAATTATTTTCTTTTTTCTAACAGCAAATTGAAATATTATAGTTTTGGTTTGTTAATTTATCTTTTTCAGTCGAAATTTTATATATTTTATTGAAACTGTATCTTTTTTTGGTAGAAGATTCATCTTTTAGGTTTAAAATTGCTTTTTTTAGAATTAATTTTTTTCTTTAAAAATGTATTGTTTTCACTGAAAATTTAATCGTATTTTTGGTTAAAAAATCATTTTTTGGACGAAAAAAAACAAACTATTTTGTTGAAAATTCGTTTTGTTTTTTGTTCGTCGAAAATTTATTTTTCTAATATTTTAACTATTCTAATTTTGGTTGAAAGTTGATCTTTCTCAGATGAAAATTCATGTACATTTTTGAAAACATGCATTTTTTGTTAGAAAATTAATCTTTTGGGTAAAAGATTCGTCATTTTGGGTAAAAGTTAATTTCTTAGGTCCAAAATTTATCCTTTTGATTTAGGAACTCAACTAAAAAGGTTTGAAATTTATTTCGATTTTGACTTATTTTATTATTTAAATTAAGCGCTCTTTCCAATTGTTTTGAAGCAATACATTTTTCTGCGAAATTCAAATGATGTAATTTTTATTAATAAAGACCGAAAATACGATTTTTTAAATCCTAATTCAAATTTTGTTAGAAATTATTTTTAAAAATTTGCTGTTCCAACTCAGAACTAGAATAATAAAATATATGAAATCATTTTTAATTTGAATATTAGTACTTTCGCAAGAAAAATGCCAATCATTGAATCGTATTCCCGGGCATTTCCCGGTTTTCCCGATTTCTCGAACAGGTAGATAGCCTACTCTCATACAAGCTTTAGATAAATCGGAAACCCATTCTTTCAAGCATGCGAAAACGAACCACTCATTCGAAAGTGAAGAAGATAGTCGAATTTGAAAATCAAGTCCTAAATTAAAATTTAAAACTTAATAAAATTGAAATTAATTTTTTTCAAATCGTGTAAATAATCGCCAAATTCGTGATATAAATTAATATATTCAATAAAATTGTACAAAAAGTTGTAGAGAAAATGCAGCTAGTAATAAAATATTTTTGAGGTAGAGGAAAAATTAAATTAGGATGATTAGATTGAATTTGGAAGTTGTCTTTAGGATCACAGCAGACATCAAACAACGAAAAATTAGGGTATCTATGAAACAAGGACGGTGCGTTAATTGTTTTTTGTTTTTTTCTTTTACTTTGATTTAGCAAATATCGAAGATTTTCATAGAAGTCTATAATTAATTTTTAATTTCTTTAGCACCTCGTAATTTTTTAATTGGATGAATTAGAAAAATATTTTTTTTTTAGTTAATTATCGTTTATTAGAAGTATAGAAGTAATACAAATGCCGATTTTAAGGTTGCTATGGATCACGCAATTTATAATTCAGAAAGTAATTTCATTATTTTGTTGAATAATCAATGATTTTGTTAAAAAATTATTTTTTTCGATTGACAATTCATCTGTTTTATTGATAATTCGTCTTTTAGGGTTGAAAATTCAACTTTTTTTTTAGAAAATTCGTAATTTTTACCGAAAAATTCAAGATTTGAAGACATTTTTTTTTATTCATTAAAAAAATTTTCTTGGTAGAAAATTAAACTCGTAGAAAAAAATCGGCTTTATATTTTAAAAATTAATCTCTTATCTTAGAAATTTTCGCTTTCTTGGTTAAAAATGCAAATGTTTGCTTGAAAAATAATATTTTTTGGTTCAGGATTGAACTTTTTTGTTAAAAATTCGCTTTCTTAGTTAAAATTACATATTTTTTAAGGAAAAAATAACTTCTATTTTTGGTTGAGGATTGATCTTTTTTAGTTGAAAATTAATGTATTTTATTGAAAATTCGACTTTTTTGCATGATTCTTCAACAATTTGATTGCAAATTAATATTTTTGTTAAAAATTATTCTACTTTTGCTTAAAAATTTTGTTTAAAATTCGTCTTTTTAATAAATTTTTTTACTGAAAATATAATTATTAAAAATTTGGTTGAAAATGTTATCTTTTTTATTTGCAAAAATGCATGTATTTTGTTAAAAATTCGAATTTTCTGATTAAAGATCCAGCATTTAGATTTATCGGCAATTAAATTTGTTGTTAAAAATTCATATTTTATGGTTGAAAACTCCACTCCTTTTCCGTAGAAAATTAATTTTTTGGTATCAGAATTCAATAATTTTGTTGGAAATTAACTTTTTTGTTAAGACCTTGTATCTGTTTTTTATTAAAAATTAAAATACATTTGTTGGAAATCTTAATCTTCCAAATTCAACATTTTTGTTAAAAATTCAATATTTTGTTGAAAACAAAAATATTTTGGGATTGAAAACTCAATTGTTTTGTTGAAAATTTTAATTTTGGCTTGAAAATTCAACATTTTGAATGTTTTTTAAAATTTATTGTCTGAGAAATCCTTCTTGATTACAAATTTATCATTTGGTCTGAAAATTAATCTGCGTTGGTTAACTATTCAACTAGCTTGTTAAAAATGCGTATTTTTTAAATTAATTCCACTGTTTCTGATTAAAAATTAAAATATTTTTGGCAGGCATATCAACTATAAAATTTTTTGTTTAAGAATTCACGTTTTTTTATTGAAAATTCATTTCTTTGATTGAAAATTTTATTATTTCGTTGAAAATTCTTTTGGTTAAAAATTAATTGTTTTAACTGAAAATTTAATTATTCCATTTTTGAATAAAAATTGATGCTTTTGAGTTGAAAATGTAATTATTTTGTTGAAAATTCTTTTTTTTTGTTCAAAATGAATTTTTCTTACTTAAATTTTTTTGGTGAAAAATCTACTATTTAGTTAAAAGTACATATATTTAACGAAACAGACAGGGAATTTTAGAATTGGGATTTTGTAGCAATCCTGCAATGTATAATTTTCAAGATTAAATACATAACAATATACCAAAATAGTAATAATTTACGACAGAACTTACTTCATCTGAACTGAGTATTTATTTTTTTCACAGCAATTGGAAATTAATTAAATTTCACTAAAATTTAGGTCCTTTTTGTAAATAAAAAATAAAAATTGTGCATGCATTAAAACAAATAAAATTCAACATCAAAAGTTAACAAAATTACACCTACAAAGTAGTTTTGTTTTTGGTTGAAATCACAGATTTTTCAAGTTAATATAAATAATAATTTGTTATCACGAAATGACGAATTGAAACCATTTTTCATGCTGGTATCAATTGTTCTCCGCAGTTTTAGATCAAGCAATGGAGTACATGCATTTGTAAAATTCTCAGTTCACAGTGCAAAAATGTTTCAAGTAATTCATGAGCTGATCCACAAAATTTTTCCATTTTTGGTTAAAAATAAATCTTTTTTAGACCACAAATTCAACTTTTTGGTTGTAGATAATTAATCTTCTTGGTTGAAAATTCACTATTTGACTAAAAATATATGCATTTGGTTAAAATTTCGTCTTTTTTTAGAAGAAAATCAATTTTCTTATTCAAAATGCCACTTTTTTGTTGAAATTTCAAATCCTTGGTTGATAGTTGAACTAATTTTTTAAATATCAATTTTCTTTATTGAAGATTCATAATTTTAGTCGAAAATTAAATTTTTTCAAATTCATATTTTTGTGTCGAAAATTTAACTATTTTGTGAGAAAAAACCGTTTTTCAATGCAAATTTAACTATAACATTTCTTGTTAAAAAGTGATATTTTTTAAATTAAAAATTCAATTAATTGATTGAAAATTCGTATTTTTCGGCAGAAAATTAATCTGATTTGGTTAAAGATTCAATTATTTTGTTGAAAATTCCTCTTCCTTGGTTAAATTCAATGGTGATTTATGTAAAATTAAAATCTTTTTTGGTTGAAATATCAAATGATATATTTTTTATCATCCACTCATCTCTTTAGGTTGAAAATTAAACTCATTGTTAAAAATTGAACTCCTTGTTTAAAAATTCATTTTTTTTTAGCTTGAAAATTCATAATTTTAGTAGAAAATTCATCTCTTTCATTAAAAATTGAACTTCTTTATTGAAACTTTCTTCTTGCAAGGCGCAAACTATTTTTTTTTTACTGAAAATTTAATTATTTGGTTGAAAACGATCTTTTTCGTTGAAATTTCATATTTTAGAGTTGAATATCTAATTATTTTGTAGAAAATCAGTCTTTTCACGTTGAAAATACAACAAATTGATAGAAAATACAAATATTTAGTCGAAAGTTCAATTTTTGTATATAAATTTGTAATTTCCTGTTGAAAACTTGACTCTTGTATAGAAAAAACCGCTTTTCAATGCAAATTTAACTATACCATTTCTTGTTAAAAAGTGGTATTTTTTAGATTAAAAATTCATTAATTGATTGAAAATTAGTCTTTTTTGGTAGAAAATTAATCTGATTTGGATGAAGATTCAATTACTTTGTTGAAAATTCCTCTTCTTTGGTTAAATTCAATGGTGATTTATGTAAAATTAAAACCTTTTTTGGTTAAACTATCAAATGTTATATTTTTTATTATCCGTTCATCTCTAGGTTGAAAATTAAACTCCTTTGTTAAAAGTTGAACTCCTTTCGTAAACATTTTTTTTTTGCTTGAAACTTTCTTCCCTCAAGGCGCAAATTATTTTTTATTTTACTAAAAATTTAACTTTTTGGTTGAAATTTTATATTTTAGAGTTGAAGATCTTATCATTTTGTAGAAAATTAGTCTTTTCACGTTGATAATGCAACTATTTAGTCGAAAGTTAAATTTTTGTTTATAAATTCGTATTTTCCGGTTGAAAATGCGACTGTTGTGTAAAAAAGTTCGCTTTTCTAGATTGAAAATGATTGTTTTTCAATTCAAAATTTAATTTTTTTAAAATCAATCTTTTATAAAGCAGCAATTCCATTATTTGGCTGAAACCCTTTTTTTTTAGAAAATTCATCTTCTTGGTTGAAAATTGAACTGTTTCGTTGAAAATACGTTTTTTTGTGTTGGTTAAATTTAATCGTCTTATTTAATTTAATAGTCTTAATTAAAATTAAAATATTTTGGTTGAAAATTGAAGGATTATATTTTTTGTTAAAAATGCATTGTTTTGGTTGTAAATTCACAGTTTTAGTAAAAAATTAATCTCTTTAGATAAAAATTTAACTTGCTTCTTGAAACAAACCTTTTTTTGAGTAAAAATTAATTTGTTTTGATTAAAAAATGAACCATATAGCCGAAATTTCATATTTTCGGCTTGAAAATTAAGATTTTTTGGTGTAGAAAATTGATTTTTCTTGACTTGGAACTTGAACAGTTGGGTAGAAAATGTAACTGTTTTGTAAAAGATTCGTTTTTTTTATTGAAAATTATATTTAAAAAAATTAAAATTTAACTATTCCATTTTTATTAAAAAATTAATTACTATTCGGTTAGAAATATATATTTTTTTTGTTAAAAATGCAGCTTGTTTTGAAAAAAATAATCTTCTTGGTATAAAATGTAACTATTTTGTTAAAAGTTTTTTTTTCGTCTTTTTTAGTAGAAAATTAATCTTCTTCATTTAAAATTAATCCTTTTGGTTGCAAATGTAATTATTTGATTGAAAATTCAACTATTTTGTAGAAAGCTTGTCTTATTATCTTAAAGATTATACTATTTGGTTCAAAATTTATATAAATTGTTGAAAATTCATTTAGTATATTAAATAATTAAGCTCCTAAGTTCAAAATTCTACATTTTGAATAAAAATTGGTTTTCTTTGCTGACAGAAAAATCCTTTTTTTAGGATTCAATTATTTGGTTGGAAGCTCGTATTTTTTTATTCAATTCACCTGATTTTTTAAAAAATAAAAATCTTCCCTCAGTTAAAATATCAACCATTCGTACGTCGTCTAAAATAAAAAAAAAGGAAGTAAATTAGGGTCTGAATAATCAAATTTTGAATTTTCTTTCTTATCTGGATCCGCCCTTGAAGCAATTTAAAAGTAAAAAAGGAAAGAATTAAAGTTCAGCAGACAAAAAAATTTATAAAAAATATAGTTTAAAGCATTTTTGCTATCGTGACTTGAGGACATTACAATGAACTAATTAGTTTACATAAGAAGAAAATTGTTTAACAGGCTCAATCACACATAATAGTACATACATTCTTTCTATAGACTTTCTTTTTGCTCAGAGATTGAAGCAGAAGTGCAGTTTGTATTAGAAATAGTCAATAAATGAATGAATAAATAGATTATTATATCGATAACAATAATTAACAGTCAACAGTGACAATAACAGTTAATATTTTCCTAAATTTACGGGCCACTGCCAGATTTTTTTGGGTATTTTTGTTATATATATATACATAAACCATTCTTGAAACAGTGATAAATATTTCAACTTTTCATCCGCTGGAAATGGTTACAGTTGTTTTAAGTCATGATGTAATGATATAGATTCTCTGAAAAAGACAATTCGAGATTCAGAAGACCAGATGAATGAAGTGGCGGTGACAAGATGTAGGAAAATTCTCCAGGGTGGCCGAAAAACACTTCATTTTCAAAATTCCCTGATTTTTTTCTGACTGATTTTTTATTTCCCGAGAGTGAAAAAAAACAAATTTTGAATTTAAATTTGTATAATTATTTATTTATTATTGTCAGAACTGCCACACTCAAAAAGTAAATAAAAATTATGCATATTGATAATGTGACTAATGTTCTTTTGCATTTAAAAGAATTCAGAAGAATTCGAATCAGACTTCAAACAATTCCAATTAAATTCGAAAGAATGCAAATGAATTTGGAAGACAAATTTAAAAAAAAAAATATATATATATATAATCTAGTTATTTGAGTAAAATTGGAGTGAATCTAGAGAAATTGAAGGGAAATGAGAAGAATTCGATTAAATGAATACAAATTCAAGGTGCATTTTAAAGAAATTCATGTGAAATGAAAATAATTTAAAAATTCATAGAATTTATTTATAAGAATTTAAGGTTTAAAAGACTTCGAGATTAATTTAAAAAAATTAATTGAATTGAATAGAATTGAATAGAATTGAATGAATTTAGAAGCATTCACTTGAATTAAAATAATTCAATATAATTCCAAAGAATTTAAAAGAATTCACGTTGAAATATTTCCTGAAATTCTGGAAAATTTAGTAAAATGCCGAATTGAAATTTCATTGAAGTCCTCGAAAATCCTCTATAATTTATTGCAATATTTTTAAATACTTTAAAACCTATTGAATTTTTTTCTTCAAATCCCCTAAAATAATTAGAATGCTTGAAAATCCCTGGAAATTTTTTTACTCTCTGAAAAATGCCTTAGAATCTTCTACAATTTCTAGAATATTTCAAATCCTTTGAAATCCCTTCAAATTCGAGAAATCAATGGAAAATTCCTTGAAATCTTTTAACATTCTCTAAAACATTTAAGAAACTGTAAAATATTTAAAATCTCTAGAAACTTCTACAGTTCTTGAAAATGCCCTGAAATAATTAACGAACTCCAAAATATTTCAAATTCTTTTTAATCATTTTAAATTATTAAAATCAATGAAAAATTCCCTAAAATATTAAAAATCTTTTGAAATTTTTTAAAATTACTATAAAATTTAAATACTTTAAAACATTTAAAATTCTTTGAAATCCCATTAAATTACTTTGAAATACCTTTGGAAAGCCCTAAACATTTCCTTGAAACCCCTTCAAATTACTAAAACCACTCAAACATTCCTTGGAATATTTTTAAGTATTCTAAAATCTTACAACATTTTTAAAATCATTGGTAATACTTTGAAGATTTGTTTGGAATCATGCATATCCTTGAAAAACTCTAGAAATTTTTTAAATCCCTATAAAATTAGTTGCAATCATTTTAAAATGCCCTAAAATATTCCAAATATGTTGGAATCACTTCAAACAATTGAAAATCTATTACAAATTCCTTGGAATATTTTTAAATTTCCTAAAATATTTCAAAACCTTTAAAATCTTTTAAAATTCCTTGACATTTTTAAAACTCTGGAAAATTCCTTGAAATTAAAAAAAAATTCAATATCTTTAAAACCTTTTGAATTCCTTTAAATTATTGAAATAAATTAAAAATTTCTTGGAATATTTTTAAATATCCTAAAATATTCGAAAATCTTTGATTACCTTCAAATTCTTATATAAATATTGAAATATATTCAAAAACCTTGAACTTTTTTTAAACTCTAAAAATGCCTTCGAATTTTTTAACATAAAATTTTTCAAATCCTTTGAAATCCCTTGAAAAAATCAAATCCTTGCATACCTTTTGTAATCTCCTAAAATCTTATAAAACCCATTAAACTTTTTTAAAGCCCTTGAAAATTCCTTGCAGTTTAAAAAAATACCATAAAGCCTTTAAAGCCTTAAAATATTTTTAATAATTTAGATTCCTTTGAAATCCCTTGAACCTTTTAAAAGCTCTTTTAAATTTTTTGGAATCACTTCAAATTATTTGAATATATTTAAAAAGATTTTTAAGATATTCCACATCCTTTAAAATGTTTTGAAATTCATTAAAACTTATTATTTAAAATTTCCTGGAAGTTTAAAAAATATCCTAACATCTTTAAAATCTATTGGAATCACTTAAAAAGTGATTGAAATCTATAAAAAACTTTACTGGAATCTTTTAAAATTAGATACTTAGATAAATTAGATTCTTTAAAAAATATTTAAATGTATTAAAAATTTCTTAGAATGTTTTTGAATGCCGTAAAATGTTTTTAATCTTTTTAAATTTATTGAAATCACTTCAATTTATTGAAATATATTAAAAAATACCCTTACTATATTTCAAATCGTTTAAAATCTTTTGAAATTCCTTTTAAACTTTTTAAAGCTTATTAAAATTTCTTGGAAATTAAAAAAAATCACCAGATTTATTGAAATATTCCAAACATTCAATATCTTTTAAAGTAACCTAAAATAATTCAAATTCTTTGAAATCTTTAATAATCCTTTACATTTTTTTGAAGCTCTTGCAAATTCCTTCAAATTATATTTGATATATTAAACTTAAAATCCTTTGAAATCCCTTGAAACTTTTCAAAGTTTCTTGGACGTCTTAAAAATATCCTTAAATCTTTAAAATCCTTTGGAATCACTTAAGATTGATGAAACCTCAAAAATTCATTGAAATCTTTTAAAATATCCGAAAATATTTGAAATCCTTTAAAATATTATTAAATCACTTAAAATTTTTAAGTAACCGTGGATTAATTCTAAAAAACTGACTTTTTTCAAAATCTTCGAAAATATACATTTTGCTTGAAACTTTTTGAAATCTTCTTAAGATTTAAATTATTTTTTAATCTTTTAAGAACTTCTGAATATCTCTCTCAAACTTACTCGATTTTTCCTAAAAAATTTTAACCTTGCAAAAATTTGTACAACTTTTTTTGAAATTTTAGGAAATTAATTTTTTGAAAAAAATTTTGTTCTTGAAATCTTTCAACATTCTTAAAAAGCTTATAATTTTTTTTCAAAATCGTCAAAAATCTGCATTGTATTTTAAATATTCAAAAAATTATGCATAATTAAATATTTGCCGTAACATTTTTTCGGAAATTTTGTTTTTAATGTTTTCAAAACTACTGAGAATTTAAATTATTTTTTGATCTTTTAAAAATTTCTTATTTAAATTTTCCAATAAATCTTTTTCAAGTTTCTCTCCCTTCAAATTCTTAAAAACTATTTTTTTCGAAATCCTTAAAAATCGGCATTTTGTTTTAAATGTTTTGAAATCTTTTTTGGAATACAAATGTTTTCGTTTTTTTTCAAAACGTCTAAATGCATATCTCTTAAACTTACTCCAGGTTTTTTTTACAATTTTTTAATGGTTCAAAATGTTGCAATCTTTTTTGAATTTTTATAAATAATTTCATTTTCTCATTAATCTTTTTAACAAAATGTTTTAATTAGCTGAATTTTTCACATGTTTTTGTAAATTTTATGAAATCATTTAAATTTTACAATACATTTTTTTTCAAAATCTTCAAAAATCTAGATATTGTTCCAAATATATATTTTTTAATTTTTCAGTTAAATCATTGCTTTAAAATTTTCCAGATTCTTTTTTTTACAATTTTAGGAATATATTTTTTAATATTAGATTTTTTAAATAAAAAATCATTTTCAATTTTTCTGAGAAGCTTCAGAAATTCTTTTAATTATTTTGAAAGATTCCAAAATACTTAAAAAGCATGTTCTAATTTTTTTCATAATCTTTAAAAATCTACATTTTGTTTAAAATATAAAAAAAATTCTACATAATTAAATTATTGCCTTGGAAATTTTTACAACTTTTTTTGATAGTTTAGGAAATTATTTTTATTTTCCCATAAACCTTTCTAAGTTTTCCCATAATTCTATTGAAACAAATTTTATTCTTAAAATATTTGAATATTCTTAAAAAGCTTATAATTCTTTCTTCAAAATCTTCAAAAATCTACATTTTATTTTAAATATTAAAAAAATTCTGCATAATTAAATAATTGCCGTAACATTTTTTCGGATTTTTATTTCACAATTTCGGAAATATTTTTTATTATCAATTTTAAAAAATGAAAAATCATCTTCAATTTTCCCAGGAATCTTAAGAAATGCTTGCGATGCTTTTCAAACCTTACAAAATTCTTAAAAAGTGTTTTTTTCGAAATCTTCAAAAATCTACATTTTGTTTTAAATATTTGGTAACCTTATCAGAATTTAAATTATTTTTTATTCTTTTAAAAGCTTCTCATTTAAATTTTCAAATGAATCTTTTTCAAGTTTCTCCCATTCAAAATTCTTAAAGACTGTCTTTTTTCGAAATCTTCAAAATTCTACATTTTGTTTAAATATTTTGAAATCTTCTCAGAATTTGAATTATTTTGTAATCTTTTAAAAACTTCTTATTTAATTTTCCAATAAATCTTTTTCAGATTTATTGGAAAATTAAATAAGAAGTTTTTAAAAGATTAAAAAAAAATTTAAATTCTGAGAAGATTTCAAAACATTTAAAACAAAATGTAGAATTTTCAAGATTTCGAAAAAAGACAGCTTTTAAGAATTTTGAAAGGGAGAATCTTAAAAAATATTCATTGGAAAATTTAAATAAAATATTAAAATAAATTGAAATAAGAAGCAAGTTTCTACCATTCAAAATCCTTCAAAACTGTCTTTTATAAATCTTCAAAAATCTACACTTTGTTTTAAAAGTTTTGAAATTTTCTTTGGATTTTAATTGTTTTCGTTTCTCTTCAAAGCGCCTAAATACATATCTCTTAAACTTACTCAAGGTTTTCTACAATTTTTTAATGGTTCAAAACTTTGCAATCTTTATTAAATGTTTATCATTTATTTCATTTTTCTATTAATCTTTAAAAAAAATGTTTTTCCCTTGAAAACTTTCAAAATTTGCAAAAAGCTTATAGGTAATTTACCAGATTTTTTCTAAAAATGTTTCAATTACCTGAATTTTTCACATATTTTTGTAAATTTTATGAAATCATTTAAATTTTACAATACATCTTTTCCATTTATTTTTAAATTTTCTCTCTTTCAAATTCTTAATAAGCTTCTAATTTTTTCTTCAAAATCTTCAAAAATCTACATATTGTTTCAAATATTTTTTTAAATTTTGCAGTTAAATAATTGCATTCAACTTTACCAGATTATTTTTTTACAATTTTGGAAATAAATTTTTTGATATAAAAATTTTTACATAAAAAATATTTTTCGATTTTTCTGGGAAGCTTAAGAAATTCTTTTAATTATTTTTAACGATTCCAAAATTCTTAAAAAGCTTCTTCTAATTTGTTTTTGATAAGCTTCAAAAATCTACATTTTGCTTCAAATATTTTTTAAATTCTACATAATTAAATGATTGCCTTAAAATTTTCCGGGATGATTTATTGACAATTTTTCAAATGTTTAAATTTTACTTCCTAGTGAAATAATCTTAACAAATTCACTCAAAAGTTATATGAAAAAAAAGTGACTGTGTGTGTGTCAGCCCTGATTATTCTTCACCGTTTTTTTTTTGTTTTAAATCTCTGACTTTTCCCTGATCATAAAAATTCCCTTACCTGTGGCCACCCTGATGTAGAGAATGCTCATGATCATTTCATGAAACAAATATAAAAAATAAAAAAAAATAAAATAAAAATTACTCCTCTCCCAAAAACTTTTTGCTGGATAAAAGTTTGCTGAAAAGTCCCAAATTCCCAATTAGGCCTGTGAAATATATGTTTAGGTGCAAATTGCGAAAAGTATGAAGCAGTTAGGAAACATTGGTGATGAAGATAAAAAGCAAAAAAAAAAAAGTGATGCAGCGAAGCAAAAAAGAATGACTTATATACGATGCACTTGATAGAGAAATAAGTGAATTAGGGCTGATTTTTGGGCACTAAATATGAAAAATTGATCAATTCTTGCAAAGTTTTTGTTTTACAGTCGAAAATTGTTGAATTTACTTACTTTTCTGGAAGAGTACGAGGCAGGGCAGCGTCCCCAGGCCACTCGTAGAATTTCGGCAGGGGACTGTCATAGTTTGCGTTGTACATTTTACTTACGATAAATTGTCTTTTGTCTTTTGGTTCGGGGTACTCACTAGCCAAACCATCTGCAAGATGACGTCGAATTTTTGAATTTATAAATGGTAGCAAAATAGTTTCATGCTATTTTTCAAAACGAGAACATGAAATAACAACAAAAATGTTTATTTACAATTAATCAGTTGACTTTTTTAACAAAGTATTTCAATTCGCAGTTAAAAAAAAAACATTTTTACAACAAAAAGAATTGTTAATTTTATTTTTTAACCAAAAAACGAACTTACAACTAAAATTATGAATCTTTGACGAAAAAAATGAAATCTGAAACAATTCGTTCAACTTTCAACCAAGTAGTGGAATTTTTAATAAATCATTTTTTTTTGTTCAAAATTCTACTTTTTGGTTACAAATTCTACTATTTAATTGACGATTTAATTATTCTGTTGAAAATTAAAGTTTTTTGTTAAAAAGTAATCGTTTTTGGTCGAATATTTATATTGTTTGGTAGAAAATTAATATTTTTTGGTTGAAAATTAATTCTTATGATTTAAATTGTCTATTATTGTATTTATGTTTAAGAAATAATTTCTTTGAATTAAAAAACATACTTTTTGTGAAAATTCAACGATTGTTTATAAAAAAATTCAGCCTTTTTGGCCGAAAATTTATACTTTTGTAAAAAATGCATATTTTTTATTAAAAATTTATCTTTTTTGATTGAAAATTAATTCCTTTTATTTGAAAAGTCTATTATTGTATTTTTGTTTAAGAAATAATCTTTTTTACTTAAAAAACATACTTTTTGTGAAAATTCTACGATTTTTTTGAAAAAGTCATAGTTTTTGGTCAAAAATTTATACTTCTGTAGAAAATTTCTATTTTTTGGTTGAAAATTTATTTTTTGAGGGAAAAATCTTTTTTTTTTAGTTTTGTTACAAATTCACATTTTCTGTTAGATTTAATCTTTTTTATTGAAGTGTAATATATTATATTTTTGGTGTTTAGTTCAAAACTCCACAAATTCGTTGAAAGTTTAATTATTTGATTGAAAATTCCACTAGTTTCTTAAAAAGTCACCTTTTTTTAAATTAATCTCTTGGTTCCAAAAACATATACTTGGTTAAAAATTTATCTTTTTTTAGTGAAAGTTAGTTCTTTTGATCAAAAACAAAAAAGTATCATATTTCTGTTCCAGAATTAATCTGAATCCCACTATTTTGTTAAAAAGACATATTTTTTTGTCGAAAATTCATACTTTTTGGATTGAAATTTCTCTTTTACTTGAAAAATCGTCTTTTGGGTGGAAAATTAAACTATTTGCTAAAAAAAAATCACATTTTGGATATAAAATCCGTCCTTTTGGTGTAAAAATCCTCATTTGTTGTTAGTAAAGTCATATTTTTAGATGAAAATTCGTCTTCCTTGCTTAAAAATTAATCTGGCTTGTAAAATATTCATATTTTCAAATTAAAAATTATGTTTGAAAATGCAACTCTTCCTGGTTGAAATTTAATCTCCTCCGTTTGAAAATTCGATCATTTGGTTCAAGATTCGTCGATTAGGAAAGTGAAATAAAAACCGTATTAGGTGTGCAAGTTGTAATTTTGAATAAAATGTTACTTTTTCAATTTAAAAAAAGATGACAAAAGATGAGAAACCCAAAAATAGGAGAAAAAGGTGACAAATTCCTAAAAAAGGTGAAAATTCGCGAGGAAATTGAAAATAGGTGACAAAAGGTGACAGAATTAAAAAAAGGTGACAAAATGTGACAAAATTGAAACTAGGTGACAAAAGGTGACAAAATTGAAAATAGGTGACAAAAGGTGACAAAAGGTGACAAAACTGAAAACAGGTGACAAAAGGTGACAAAAAAACTTTACTATTTCGTAGAAAATTTACTTTTTGTTTAAAATTTATATTTTGGTGTTGAAAAATGAACTGAAATATTTTCTGAATGAAAGTTCCACTTATAAAAAAAGATTTGTTTTTTATTACAAATTCATAAGTTTAAGTACAAAAATGATCTTTTTTTGGATAGAAATGCACCTATTTGCTAGAAAATTTAATTGTTTTGTTAAAAATGTATCCTTTTTTATTGAAAAAATTCGTCTTTTTGAACTCAAAATTCAATTTTTTCGTAGAAACTTATTTTTTGGTTACAAAAATTCAATTTTTGATGTTACTGAGTTAACTGGAATCTTTTTTTGGATGAAAAATAAACTTTTTTTGTAATAAAAAATTCTTTTGCTTTAAGATAAATTTTATATTTTTTGATAAAAATGCAACTATTTACTAGATAGTTCAACAATTTTGTTAAAAAGTCATCCTTTTTGGTTAAAAATACGTCTTTTTGGATTAAAATTAAATTTTTTTGTTAGAAAATTATTTCTTGTTAAAAATGCATAGTTTGATCGTGATAAATTCATTTTCAACAGAAAATTCAACTATGTTTTTGAAAATTTATCTTTCTGATTTAAAACTTCATCTGTTATAGAAGAAATTTCATTTTTTTAATGAAAAAGCAACTCATTGGTTAAAAATCATTCTTCTTTATTTGACAATTCCATTAATTTGTTTAAAATATTTCGCTGAATCGCTTTGTTAATAAATCACTTTTTTTATTAAAGATTTATATTTTAAGTTGAAAAGTTGTCTCGTTGGTTGAAAGTTTATTTTTCTTGTTATAAATTATTCATTTTTAATTAAAAATTCAACTACTTGGGTCAAAGTTAAACTACATTGTGAATTTTTTTTTTATTCAAGGCGTATGTGGAAAATACTTCTTTTTTTTGTTTAGAATTTAGTTTTTAACAGAAAATGGAACTTTTCCATTTTTCAAGATTGATATTTTTTATTTAAAATTTCGCGTTTCTTTTTTTGAAACAAATGATTTTTTAGTTTGAAATTTCCTTTTTTTTGCGTAAAAATGCATCAGTTTCGAGGAAAATTTAATTTTTTGTATAAATTTAATTCTTTTTTTATTAAAATATAAACAATGACACTTTAGGCTGAATATTCAACTATTATGTTAAAAATTCAATTCTTTTGTTGAAAATTCCAGTATATTGTTAAAGAGTCATCTTTTAAAGTTGTAAAAACTTATTTTTTGTTTGAAATAAATTATTACAGTTGAAAATTTTTAATTTGTATATATGGTATATTTTTTGTATATATTTAAATTTTGTTAAAAATCATAAATTCTTAAATTCTTTTAAATTCTACAATTCAATTCAATAAATTCTACAATTTCAAAGATGTAAATTAATTTTTGCATTAAAGTGTTTTTACGATTGTTTTTTAAAGTATAAAACAATTATCAAATATTACAAACAAATCTTCATAAAAAACAAATAGTTTTAGATAGAATTTCCATCTTATAGAGTGAAAAAAATACATTTTTGTCAAATAGGTTTAAATAAAAAAACAACAATTATTTCACTATTTCCTTTAAGTTTCAATGAATTTAAGTTTAAATAAAGTTTAATTAATGAATGTAGAGACAAATTTTATCCAGATTATGCGATTTAATCCATTAATTTTGCGAATAGACAATTTAATCCAAGAAAAAGATTCCTGGGTGTTTTACGGTTCGCAAACATTTTTCATGGTCAATGAAATTTAAAAAATCGAACTCTAAAGCTAAGAATTTTTCCATTTGAATTAATAAAAACTGAGCTGCAAATGAAAGCACTCAAAGCGGAACTCTTGAATGTCAAACGTTTAAAATTAGAGTTTAAAAGGTTTTTTTATTCAATAATATTGTATTTAATTCTGATTCAAATGCTGAATAATGTACACGTATAAAATGAAAGCTAATAACCCTTTTGAACTAAATTTTTTAAAAACTAAATGCAGTAAAACTGCAAAATAAATTTTTAAACTTTTATCAACTGTAGCGTTCAAAGATTCAGATTCAGTTCTAAAAGTATAAATTCACGTTATGTCAATTTTAAGCCAGAAATATTAAAAATTGAACCATTACAGTTTTTTAAATAAATTGAACACTTCCTACATTAAAAGTTAAATTATTTATATTTTAAATGGTTATAAATCCTGAAAATGCTTCCAAATCTTATTCGAAAATCTTGAAACATCTGAATGTTGTTTACATTTTTTTTCTTTAAATTTTGTATTATTTTTGAAATTATTTCAGAAATTTTAAATATCTTTTTAAATGAATTCAGTTGTTTTTATATATTTTTTAAATCTGCCAAATTAAACAAATTTCCTTAAAATCTTTCATATTCATTTTTGATAATTTTGTAAATCTTTCTATATATTTTCGAATAATCACTCAAAATTATCTTTTCAAAATAAAAATAATTTTCAATTTTCACAGGAAATGTTTTTTAATCTTCAGAAGCCATTCAAAATTCTTAAAAATCTTTTAAACTTTTTGTTTGAAATCTGTCAAAATCTATAATTTGTTTTATATTAGTCCGTGGGCTATCAGTTTTTTAAATAGCAAACATTTCATGTATAAATTAATGAAAATTTAATTTAAGTTCATTTTTACTTCAAAGTGAGTCCATTTAGGTTTATAATCTTTTAAAAATTACAATAAATAGAACAATAATTGTTTTTTTCTAATATTTCTGTTAAAAAAATTTTATGCACAAATTAAAATGCATCTTTAAAATTATACCTGTTCTTTCTAGTTCGGGTTTTTGTCACCAGGTGACGTATCGCAGTTTAACCATTCCTAATACAATCTTTTTTTAACATTCTTTTTTTTTGCTTAAAAGTTTAATTATTTGGTTTTTAATGGAAGTGTTTGGTTAATCTGTTTTTTTTTTTTGTTAAAAATTCGAGTTTTCGCGTTGAAATTTCAACTATTGGGTCAAAAATGCTACTGTTTTTAATTGAAAATACGATCACTTGTTTGAAAATTAAACTATTTGGTTAAAAATTCAAATATTTAGTTAAAAATTTAAGAATCGTTAAGTCTTATTTTTAGGCCGAAAAATCAACTATCTTGCACAAATTAAAAATTCAGCTATCTTATTTAAAAATTAACTTTCTTCTTGAAAATACAACTGTCTTGGAAAAAATGCATGATTTTGCTTTGAAAATTTAATTATTTTGTCGAAAATTCAACTGTTTTATTAAAGTCATATTTTTGACCGAAAATTCAACTATTTTGTTAAAATTTCGTCTGTTTGGATTTAAAGTTCTTCTTTTTTGGTTAAAAAATAACTTTCATGTTGAAAATTCAACCGTCTTCCAAAAAAACAAAAATTTTTTGCGTTGAAAATTTAATTATTTAGTTGAAAATTCAACTATTTTATCAAAGTCATTTTTTTACCGAAAATTTTCTTTTATTCAAATTTCGTCTGTTGGGATTGAAATTTCTTTTTTGTTTGTGATTAGAAAATAACTTTTTTTTGACAATTCAATCGTCTTGGAAACAAATTGTCTTTTTGCGTTAAAAATTCAAATATTTTGTTAAAAATATATTATTATATGATTAAAAATACATTATTTTGTTAAAAACTTATTATTTAGTTGAAAATTTTGCTATTTTATTAAAGTCATCTTTGTTTATCGTAAAGTCAACTATTTTTTTTTAAATTTCGTCTGCTGGGATTAAACATTCTTCTTTTTCGGTTAAAAAATAAGTTTCTTTTTGAAAATTCAACCGTCTTGGAAAAAAATCGTCTTTTTGCGTTGAGAATTTAATTATTTTTTGAAAATTCAACTATTTTATCAAAGTCATCTTTCTTGACCAAAAATTCAAATCTTTTGTTAAAATTTCGTCCGTTGGGGTTGATCTTTTTTAGTTTCAAATTCAACTATTTTATTACAAATACGTCTTCCTTGGATAAAAATGCAACTGTTTAACAAAAAAGTTTAACTTTTAACCAAGTAATTCAATTTTCATTCCAAAAATCATGAATTTTGAACGAAAAATGTATTAGTTGATATCTTAACTAAAAAATATTAGTGAAGAGAGCGAAAATTTTTAATTTTTGAAGCAAAAAGACGGATTTTCAATTGAGAAGATTAATTTTCTATGAAAAAGAATAAATCTTCAACAAAATACATAAATTTTCAACCATTAAAGAAAATTTTTTAACCAAATAGTTTAATTTTTAACAACAAATAATCAATTTGTAACTAAAAATGGAATAGTTGCGTTTCCTGTAAAAATAAAAATTATTATTTAAACAAACAAACAACAAATTTAAGTTTCAACTGGAATAGTTAAATTTTCAGTGTAAGAATTATTTTTAGCCAAAGAAAAAAAGAACTTTCAACAAAATAACTGATTTTTCAATCAAAGAAATAGAATTTTCAGTTAATTAATAATCTATCAAAAAGAATTAATTTTGAACTAAAAAAATATTGAATTTTTAAAAACAAAAAATAAATTTTTTTTACTAAAAATTGAATATTTACATTTTCTGAAAAAAAATTATTTTCAAACGCAGAAATTTTAACAAAAAAGATAAATTTTCAACTAAAAATGATGAATGTTTAACTAAAATAATTGAATTTTAAACCAAAATAATTAATTTTCAACCAAAAAGAATAATTTCTACCAAAAAAGACAAATTATGTGCTAAAAAAAAATAGTTTTTGAACCAAAAATTAAATAGTTACGTTTTTAGTTGAAAAATTAATATCCAACGAAATAGATGAATTTTTAACCGAAATGTTGGAATATTCAACTGTATTAGTTAAAATTTAAGTTTAAAAAATAAATATTTAAAGTAAGCAAATAATTTTAAAAAATATATAAAATTTCAACTGGAATAGTTAAATTTTCAGTATAAAAATTATTTTCAGTCAAAAAAGAAACGAATTTTGAACAAAATAACTTATTTTTTAACCAAAGAAACCGAATTTTCAAATTCGTGATTATATTCACCCGCTATTTTAAAAAAATTCTTAAATGTTGAACGTATTTAGAATCTATTTGTCAAATTAATTATTGCTTACTTTTAATACTTTAAAGTAGAGATCCATTTCAAAAAAGAATTCATTTACTTATTTTCACAGTTGGAAAAATAAAAAAAATTACTATCAAAAATTTTATCAAAATGATATGAGAATTGAAAAAAATAACAATTCTAAATTTTAAAAAATAAAAAATAAATAAAAAAATAAAATAAACTAAAAAATAACAGCTTTTTCTTCGTAAAAATGGTTAAAATTCCCGGTGAAAAACCTAAATTCTTGGACATTTAATACCTCTAGAAGTGACTTACTTTGCGCGTATGCATACTCTGCAATCTTCACTGCAATATCAATGGAACATTCCCGAATTGTTCCTAGAGGCGGGTAAAGACTGCCATGTTCGAGATCTTCATCCGTGACGTGATCGGCGACAACTTGAGCAGAAATAAGGAAAATATCTTCCTTGATATGATGCACCCCTGTCGCAAGAACTCCCAGAGCAACTCCAGGGAAAATATAAGCATTGTTTCCCTGGCCCGGTTTGTAAATCTTTCCCTTGTAGTTCACCTCGCCAAATGGAGAACCCGAGGAGAAAATGCATCTACCCTAAGAGTAGAATATCATTTATCAATAAATATTTTGGGTATTTAATAGAATTTAATCAGGGTGGCGATTTTTTGGTCGATTTCCAATTCCCGGCTTTTCCGGGACAATTTTTTCAATTTTCCCGGACAAATAAAAGGAAAATAGTCACATTTGACACAGTGGAGCAACAAATTGAAAAATATATTATTTAAAAAAATAAAATTATGAATTTTCAACTGGAATAGTTCTATTTTAAACGCAAAAGATGAATTTTCAACTAAAATGATGAACGAGGAATTTTTTTAATTCAAGGAAATTCACAAATTCACGGAATTCCAAGGACATATAAAAAATATATGAATCCACGTTATCATTTGCAATGCTCTAAATTAAAAGGTCAATCAATGAACTTTAAAATCATCAAAATTATAAAATTTTAAGATATTTTAAGCTAGAAACATTAAATTTTGAAAAATTGAAAAAAATTTCAACTGAACACTTCTAAAATTAGAAATTCAATTATTTTCTTTTTTTAAATAGTTTAAACATCCTTTCCTAAGCTTGAAATTTTAATTTCAAAATCTTGAAGTTATTTTAAATTGGTTTTGAATTTAAAATTATTTTGGAACCTTTTTCAGAATCTGTCAAAACGAATTTTGAATTTTTTCTACAATTTAAAAAAAAATCCTGCAAATTTGAGAAAATTTCTTGATAATTTTGATGTAACAAATTAAAAAATTAGCAATTATTTTTCATTTTGAACAATTATTTTAAGACAATATTTAAAAAGTTTTTCAAAGATTTACACAAATTTTCAAAAAAGATTCTAGAAGATTTTAAGAAAACTTTCTAAAATTTGCATGATAATTTTTAGAATTTTGAAAACTCATAAATATCTCTTAAAATTACTCACATTTTTTCTACAGATGTTCATTGGTAAATTATACCTCAAAATTTACAAATTTCACTTACAAATTAAGCATTTTTCAAATACAACAATTAAAACTGTAACGTTCAAAGTTTAAAGGCTTTTCGAAATTTTAAAGATTCCAAGATTTCTATGTCAAACAATCCAGTACAAGATTCATTACTTTTAGATATTTGGTTTCAATTTACTTGTCTTAAATAAAAATTCAAATATTGCTAAATATTCAATAATTAATCTTTTTTTTTTACTTAAAAATTTCAAATTGAATGGGTCAAAAATTGAAAATTTTAGACTGAAAAAATATTTTAAACTTAATAAAATCCTTTAATTAGGAATATATTATTATGAAGTTAATTTTAGTTGAAAATAGTTTATAAACTTTCAATCACACGTTTTTGTTCACTTTTTATTACTTAGAGTACAGATAAATTTAAAAAAATGTATTTGTTTATTAAATAAAAATGTTTTTTATCAAAAATTTTCAACATCAAAGACTTTTATTTTTTATTTGTTAGATTCTTTAAGAAAGCAGTTAAAAATTCTTTAAATTAAAAATGTAAGCTTAAAAATAAAAATTTTAAATGGAAAATTTTTAATATAAATTTTTTTTTAATTAAAAATTGTAAGCTAAATAATAGCATAATTGAAAAACATAACAATTCCAAAAATTATTTTAAAACTGTTGAATATGTAACTGTCGAAATTGTAATTTTTTATACTCGAAATTTAAATTCCCTAAAAATGGTTTTGTTTATAAATAATTCAAAACTTAATTTTAAAAATTAAAAAGTAGCCAGAAAGTTACGCATCCTTGAGTTTCTATTATCGAATATTAAAAACATAATCAGCTTTTAAATCCATAATAACAAATTTTTTAATATTAAAAGTTTAAAAAATTGTTAAATGGGCTTGAATAATTTATTATATTATTATATCTAACAGATACCAAAAATAAATCAGTTACAATTTTTGCGATCTGTTAATCCAATGTCAAGAATTTTTCCCCTTCAGTTGAGATAGCGTTTTTCAAAACTTTTCTTTTAAAAATAAAAAATTACTTTTTATTTCTAAAGTGTTTTCGAACATTTTAAATTCTACAATTTAAGTAGCTTTGACTTTGAAACATTCAATATACTTTAAAGTAGTATCAATTTAAAAATTATTTTTATTTAAAAGCGCTAATGCAATTTCAATTCCTTTGAATTTTAAGTCATCAATTTTTAAACTTTCCAGTTTTTTCTTTTTTCGAACTTTTATTCTGAAATAATTTTATTTACAGATTCTCGATTTGAAAAAAGTCTTAAATTTTGAACGCCTTGAATTGACTTTTGACTACTTATTTCTTTTTTTAATTTTGTAGTATTATTAATGTCGAAGACATTTATATATACTTAAATAAATAAAATACTTTGTTTTTCAAGTTCTGTCCAGTTATACGAGAAAAAAGGGTTCTCCGAGCCCTTCCAACTGGGATTTTCTTCAAAGGGATCATAATTCAAATTATAAATTATAGAGTTCAAAGATTCAAATTAAGTTCCAAAAATATAAATCCACGTTCATATTTTCAATAGTCTAAATTAAAGAATCAAGCACTGAACTTAAAAAATTTTCGAAATGATATTATTTTAAGTAATTTTAAGCTAAATCCACTAAAAATTGAAAAATAATTTTTTTAACTTAATAGTTCTTATCTTAAATGTTAGATTATTTTTATTTTCAAAAGTGTAGGCATCCTTCAAAAGCTTAAAAATTTTATTTCAATAAAATCTATCTCTAAAATTATCGGAATAAATAATTTATTAATTTTAATTCTTATCAAGCCTTTTGGATTGAAACAGTTACAATCTGTAATTCTCAAATTTTGAACGGATCTAGAAATTATTTATGTTTATATTTATATTTACAATGGGTAAAATAGAACTGTTTTTTATCAAAAATTTTTTACTTCAAATACTTTTAATTTTTAATTGTTTAAATCTTCAAAATTTCACTTTAATTATAATTAAAGTGAAATTTTGAAGATTTAAACAATTAAAAATAATTATTTAAAAAACTGTTAAAATCGAACTTGTTTTTCATAACAAAAATCTTCGATCTTAAAAACTTCTAATTTATTAAACCTTTAAAACTGCAATTTAAAATGTATTAAATTAAAATATATGCTTTTGAAAATTACAAATCTAAAATGGAATATTTTTAAGGTAAAAGATTGCCAAATTAAACATTCTAAACTAAATGATATATCAATTTATAAAAATCGAAATTTAACAAATTATTTAAAAAACGGTTGAAATCAAAGTTGGACAACATTTTTAGTCTAAAAATTTTGTAAAATTCACGGTCAAAAAATAAATTCACTGTCATTTTCCGGTTTCCCCGGTCCCATAAAATTCCCGCGAAATAAATTATTTAAAAAAATAAGATTATGAATCTTCAACTGGAATATTTGAATTTTAAACGGAAAAGATGAATTTTCAATTAAAATGCTAAGCGAGGAATTTTAAAAATTCAAGGAATTTCACAAATCACGGAATTCCAAGAACATCAGAGGAATTCTACGAATTGAAAGAATTAAAAAACGGGAATTAATTAAAAAAATTCAACAAATTTAAAGAATTTTACAAATTCCAAGTATTTAAGAGGATTTCAAAATTTCAGTGAATTTAAATATTTTGTTAATTTCGAACTTTTTCCAATTTTCCGGCGGATAAAATATCTCAACTAGGCCGGAAAAAAAAACAGATTTCGCCCTCGAGAGATTCTCCGATTTCAAGTGTAGGACCCTGCCTGGTTTGGAATTAATTCGGGCAGGGATTTAGAGGAATTAAAAAAATGTAGAGGAATTTGAGAAATTCCAAAAATTCCAAACTTCAAAGGATTTCTCAAAATTCAAGGGATTTCATAAATTTAAGAAATTAAAAAATTCAAGGAGATTCATGAATTCCAAGGAATTACGGGAGTTTGGAAGAATTCAAAGAATTCAGTTAAACTGAGAAATTCAGGCGATTCAGAAGAATTTAAGGAATTTAAGGAGTTTAAAAGAAAGAATGAAATTGATAATTTAAGAAATTACACGGTTTAAAAAAAATCAACAAATCACAACAATTAAAGGAGGTCTAAAAATATCAGGGATTTCATCAATTTAAATAATTAAAAAAATTCCACGAATTTCAGAAATCCAAGAAAATTGAAAAAATTAAAGGCATTTCATTAATTGAAGGAATTTCATAAATTCAAGGAATTTCCAAAAATCGTAGGACTTGAGAGGAATTTAGGGACTTGAGATAAATTTATGGAATTCAGGGAATTTAGTTGTTTAAAGGAACTCAGACAACTTAAGAAATTGAGGAATTTCAGAAAAATTCATATTATTCGAAGGAATTCAAGAAATTTCAAAAAAATAAGTTTAAGAAATTCTACGAAATCAAGAAATAAAAAAAAATCAACGAATTCAACAAATGTGAAGAATTTTGAAAATTCAAAGAAGTCCAAATATTCAAAAGAATTTCAAAAATTCAGGGATGTCTAGTAATTCAAGGAATTCTAAGGACTTTAGAGGAATTTACTGAGTTTGAAAGAATTAAAAATTTTTAATAATTAAGAGAATTTATATATTTTCATGAATTCAGAAAACTTAAGAAATTCAGGGGATTCAGAGGAATTTAAATAATTTAGAGGAATTTAAGAAATTAAAAAAATTCCAAAACTTAAAAGGAATGTTAATAATTTAAGGGATTTCACAAATTCAAGCATTTGAAAAAATTCGATGAATTTCCAAAACTGAAAGAATTTTACAAATACAAAGAATTTCAAGAAATTTCACATATTCAAGGTTTTTTTAAATATTCAAAGAATTTCACAAATTCAAGGAATTAAAAAATCTCAAGACATTTCACAAATTCGAGGAATTTCTAAAATTTGTAGGAGTTCAGAGGAACTTAGGAAATTAAGGGTAAATTTATAGAATTGAGGGAATTCAGATATTTTCTGAAATGTAGGTAACTTCAGAAATTCAGGGAATTCAGAGGAACTTAAATAATTTAGAGGAATTTCAGGAATTAAAAAAATTCGAAAACATAAAAGGAATTCTCTAAATTCAAGGGATTTCACAAATTCAAGCATTAAAAAAAATTCGAGGAATTCTCAAAACTGAAAGAATTTTACAAATGTAAAGAATTTCAAGAAATTTCACATATTAAACGTATTTTCAAAATTCAAAGAGTAAAAAAAATTCAAGGAGATTCAAGAATTCCAAGGAATTACGGCAATTTGGAAGAATTCAAGAAATGCAGGTGATTCAGAAGAATCCAAGGAATTCAAGGAGTTTAAAAGAATTAAAGAAATTGATAATTTAAGAAATTACACAAATTCAACAACTTTTCAAAATTCAAGGAGTTCTACAAATTTAAGGAATTTTATAAATTCAAAGAATTAAAAAAAAATCCAGGAATTTCAGAAATCCTAGGAAATTAAAAAATTGAAGGCATTTCATAAATTGAAGGAATGTCACAAATACAAGGAATTTCCAAAATTCATAGGACTTGAGTGAAATTAAGATGCAATTAATTCTAAGGAATTCTACGAATTAAAGTATTTAGAAAAATTCGAAGAATTCCCAGAAATTGAAGGAATTTTACAAATAAAAATAATTTCGATAAATCCAAGAAATTTCACATATTCAAGGAATTTCGCAAATTCAAGGAATTAAACAAATTCAAGACATTTCACAAATCCAAGAAAATTAAAATAATTAAGGTATTTCATAAATTGAAGGAATGTTACCAATTCAAGGATTTTCCAGAATGCACAGGATTTCTGAAGAATTTAGGGATTTAAGGTGAATTCAGGTAATTTAAATATTTTGAGGAATTCAGGTAAGTTAAGAAATGCAGGGGATTAAGAAAAATTCAGATCATTAAAAGGAATTCAATAAATTCCTCGAAATCAAGGAATTCCAAAAATGTAAGGATTTCACAAATTCTGATAATTCAATGGAATTCAAGAATTTCCACGAATTCAAGGAATTTCCCAAACTTAAGGATGTCATAAATTCACCATTTAAAAAAATTGTAATAATTCAGGGAATTTAGATATTTTAAGGAATGCATGTAACTGAAATAATCAAGGATTTCAGAGGAATTTAGGGAGTTTGCAGAAATTCAAGGAATTCAGAAAACTTAAGAATTTGAGGTGATTCAGATGAATTCAAGGAATGTACGGAGTTGAAAAGAATGCAAGAAATTGATATAATTTAAGAAAGTCCACCAATTGACAATTTTCAAAAATTCAGCATTCTTCAAAAATTCAAGGAATTTCAGAAATTTAAGGGATCTCACAAATTCAAGGAAATTAAAAAATTCCATAAATTCAAGGAATTTTTAAAATTACAAGGACTTCAGACGAATTTAGGGAGTCAAGGTGAATTTATAGAATTTAGATATTTTAAGGGACTCAGATAAATTAAGGAATTCAGGGGATTCCGACAAAATCAGATGATTCAAAGGAGTTTGAGGATTTAAAAAAATTCCACGAATTCAAGCAATTTCCAGAATTTAAGGATGAGAAAAAATCAGAGCATTTAAAATATCAAGAACCTTTCCAGATTCAAGGAAAGTCAAATATTCAAGGAATTCCATAAATTCAAGGAATTTCAAAAATTTAGCTAATTGAAAATATCAAGGACTTTCACAAATTCGAAAATTTTCAAAAAGCTACACAAATTCAAGGAATTCCAAGCACTTCAGAAGAATTTAAGGAGTTTGGAAGAATCTAAGGAATTCAGATGCTTCAGAAAATTTTAATATTGTAAGGCATCCAGATAATTCACAGGAATTTAAGGAATTCAGGAAATTCTACGAAATAAAAAAAGCATATGATTTAAGAAATTTCACGAATTCAGGGATATAAAAAATTTTAAGTATGTCACAAATAAAAAAAAATTCGAAAATACAAACAAAATTTAAGTATCAAACACCAAGTAATTTCCAAAATTTAAGTATGTCACACACTCAAAGAATTTAAAAAATTCAAAGAATTAAAAATATCAAAGACCTTCACAAATTCAAAGAATTCCAAATACTTCCGAAGAATTAAGGGAGT
>NC_046660.1:53685580-53688711 GCF_010883055.1 Belonocnema kinseyi
AGAGAAATGTAAGGAATTCAAGAAATTCCATTAATTCAAAAAATGCATATAATTTAAGAAATTCCACGAATTCAAGGAATTAAAAAATTTAAGGATGTCACAAATTCGAAGAATTAAAAATATCAAAGACCTTCACAAATTCGAGGAATTCCAAAGACTTCAGAAGAATTTTGGGAGCTTGAGAGAATTTAAGGAATTCAGATACTTCAAAGAATTTGAATATTTGAAGGAATTCAGATCATTGACAGGAATTTAAGGAATTCAAGAAATTTCAAAAATGCATAAAATTTCAGAAATTTCGCGAATTCACGAAATTTAACAAATTTAAGTATGTCAAAAATTCAACGAATTTCAAAAACTCAAATAATTTTAAAGTATCAAGGAATACAGATAATTCACAGGAATTTAAGGAATTCAAGAAATTCCACAAATTCACAAAATGCATAAAATGAAAGAAATTTCGGGAATTCAAGGAATTTACAAAATTTAAATATGTCAAAAATTTAAATAATTTCAATAATTCAAATAATTTCTAAAATTCAAAGAATTTCAAAAATTCAAATAATTTAAAAGATCAAGGTCCTTCACAAATTCAAGGATTTCCAAGGACTTTAGAAAAATTGAGAGAGTTTGGAAGAATTTAAGGAATTCAGATAATTCACAGGAATTTAAGGAATTCAAGAAATTCTACGAAATCAAAAAATGCATATAATTTAAAAAATTTCCCGGATTCAACCGATTTAAAAAAATTTAAGTGTCACAAATTCAAAGAATTTCAAAAATCCAAACCAATTTTAATATCAAAGACCTTCACAAATTCAAGGAATTCCAACGAATTTAGAAGAATTGAGGAAGTTTGGAAGAATTTAAGAAATTCAGATGCTACAGGGAATTCAGATAATTCAAAGAAATGTAAGGAATTCAAGAAATTCCATAAATTCAAAAAATGCATATAATTAAAGAAATTCCAAGAATTCAAGGAATTTCCAAAACTTAAGAATTGTCACACATTCAAAGAATTAAAAATATCAAAGATCTTCACAAATTCAAGGAATTTCAAAGACTTCAGAAGAATGTATGGAGTTTGGAAGAATTTAAGGAATTCAGATAATTCACAGGAATTCAAGAAATTCCAAGAATTCCAAAAATGTATATAATTAAAGAAATTTCATGAATTCAAGGAATTTCAAAAATTTAAGTATTGCACAAATTCAAATAATTTCAATAAATTTAATAATTCAAATAATTTCGAAAATTCAAAGAATGTCAAAAATTCAAATAATTTAATATATCAAGGTCCTTCACAAATTCAAAAAATTCCAAGGACTTCAGGAGAATTTATGGAGTTTGGAAGAATTTAAGGTATTCAGATAATTCACAGGAATTTAAGGAATTCAAGAAATCCCACGATTTCCAAAAACGCATATAATTAAAGAAATTTCACGAATTTAAGGAATTTCCAAAATTTAAGAATGTCACAAATTCAAAGAATTAAAAATATCAAAGAGCTTCACAAATTCAAGGAATTCCAAGGACTTCAGAAGAATTAAGGGAGTTTGGAAGAATTTAAGGAATTCAGATACTTAAGAGAATTAGAATATTTTAAGGAATTCAGAGGAATTTAAGAAATTCGAGAAAATTCACGAATTCAAAAAATGCATGTAATTTAAGAAATTCCACGAATTTAAGAAATTAAAAAATTCAAAGACCTTCACAAATTCAAGGAATTCAGATTCTTCAGGAAATTTATATATTTTAAGGAATTCAGATAATTCAGAGGAAATTAAGGAATTCAAGAAATTCAAAAAATGCATATAATTGAAGAAATTCCAAAAATTCAAGGAATTTAAAGAATTTAAGAATGTCACACACTCAAAGAATTAAAAAAAAAAATGCAAAGAATTAAATATATTAAAGACCTTTACAAATTTAAGGAATTCCGACGTCAAGAGAATTTATGGAGTTTGGAAGAATTTACGGAATTCATATACTTCAGGGAATTTAAATTTTTTAAGGAATTGACATAACTCAGAGGAATTTAAGGAATTCAAGAAATTTCACGAATTCAAGGCATTCTAAATATTCCATTGACTTGAAAATAGTGCAAGAAATTCATAGGAACACAGGGAGTTAAGAAAAACGTAAAGAATTCACAAGCCTTCAAGAAAATTAAAAAAATTAAAACAAATTCACCCTCAACTAAAAAAAAAATCAAGAGAATTTAAAATAATTATAAATAATATTATAATAACCCAGAGCTTATTAATTAAAACTAAACCTGACTAAATGTGTTTGCTGTTTGCCGCATCTCCATCGAGTATTTAGAAAAGGGTTCTTTAAACAATGCCATTTATTTTTTACTATTATTATTAAATGATTTTTTAAATATCTAATTAACAGGCACATACTTCAGTGTAATCATACGCCTGTTGGGCAGTGCATTCAGCTTTGCTGGTCGGATTGCTCAAGGCGAATATCAAGGGCCTTTCATTCAGTTTCGCCATTTCCTGGAGAACTTCAGGTGTAAAAGCTCCTGCGGCCGCTGACGCTCCTTTTTTTGTTAAAAAAAAAAGATTCGAAATTCATAAAGAAATCACTGATTCTGAAGGGACAAGAGTGGACTTACCAATCAAGACAGTTGGCTTGACTTGCTTCACGACCTCGTATAGGGTTTTTATTGGTTTGTGATCCTTCGCGTACCAAACTTTGTGACCTTCCAGGGTACCTTCTTTCCGGGTCGTTGTCAGGAGGCCATCGATGTCCATCATCCAAATTTTATTACGAGCTTCCGCTTCCGTGAGGCCGTCTGCTTCCAAAGCCTTCACGCAGAGATCGGCTATTCCAATCGCGGCCTAAATTTTATTATTTATTAGATGATTCAACTCATTGAATTTTTAAATAAAGTATCAAGTCAAGATGAATGTTCAATCCAAAAGGACGAATTTTCTATCCTAATAAGAAGAATTTTCAACCAAAAAAAGTTGAATTTTCAATGAAAAAAGAAATAAATAAAAATAAAATTGTCCAATATGTAACTAGAGCTGGATCTTCAACAAAATAATTCAATTCAAACCTACAAAAACAAATTCTTAACAAAAAAGGTGAAATTTCTACCCAGCCCGATGATTTTT
>NC_046660.1:53688811-53689103 GCF_010883055.1 Belonocnema kinseyi
AAAAAAGTTGAATTTTAGTTAATTTCAGAATAAAATTTATTTTAAACGACAAAAAACGAATTCCCAACAGAAGAGTTTTATATAATTTTTTCTGTCCAATTTGATGCCAAAGAATTTGATTTTCAAGAAAATAAGTATATTTTCAATAAATAAGTAGAATTTTAAACGAAATGATTGACTTTTCAGTCTACAAAGATAAATTCTAAAAAAAAAGTTGATATTTCAAACAAAAAAGGGAAAATTTTTACCCAAACAAATTAATTTTCAACCAAGACGATTAGATTTTTACAAA
>NC_046660.1:53689113-53710153 GCF_010883055.1 Belonocnema kinseyi
AAAAAAACGAATATTTGACAAAATACACGAGTTTAAAAACAAATAGTTTAATTTTTAACTAAAAGAGATAATTTTTCGACTAAAAATGAAAACGTTATATTTTCAAAAAAAGAAATTAATTTTCTAAAAATAAAAAGACGAACTTTCAACAAAAGAGTTGAATTTTTATTTAAAAACTTTAATTTTTAACCTGCAAAGATGAATTTTTAATCGAATAGCCCAGTTTGTATCAAAAAAGATTCAACTTCAACTTTTCAACCAAAAAAAAGTTGAATTTTCAATCGAAAAAGAAATAGAAAAAAATAAAATTGTCCAATATATAACTAGAGCTGGATCTTCAACAAAATAATTCAATTTTTAATGAAGTAGTTGACTTTTCAACCTCAAAAAACAAATTCTCAACAAAAAAGGTGAAATTTCTACCCAGCCCGATAAATTATATATTTTATAATTATTATATAATTTTCATCAAGTATAAGAGATAACTTTTCAACCAAAAATGAAAAAGTTATATTTTCAGTAAAAAAATTAATTTTTAAGAAAAAAAACATTTTAAAGTTTACAACAAAACAGTCAATTTTGAAGAAAAAAGTTAAATTTTAATTAATTTCAGAATAAAATTCATTTTAAACGACAAAAAACGAATTTCCAACAAAAAAGTTTAATATAATTTTTTTCTCTCCAATTTCATGCCAAAGAGTTTGATTTTCAAGAAAATAATTATATTTTCAATAAATAAGTGGAATTTTAAACGAAATGATTGACTTTTCAGTCTACAAAGATAAATTCTAAAAAAAAAAAACAAAGCTGATATTTCAAACAAAAAAGGTAAAATTTTTACCCAAATAAATATATTTTCAGCCAAGATGATTACATTTTTACAACAACAAAAAATCACAAAAAAACGAATACTTGATAAACTTTCAACTAAGAGAGAGAATTTTGTAATCAAAAAATGAAAAAGTTTTACTTTCAGAAAAAAAATTATTTTCAACAACACACAATTTTAGCGAAAAATTTTATTTAAAAAAAAAGTAGAACTTCCAAACAAAAACAATGAGAATACAATCAAGAAGATTAGTTAAAAAAAGACGAATTTTCAATTAAAAAAAGCATTTCCTCCAAATGGACCAATTTTCAAGAAAATTGTTTTATTTTTAACTGAAGAGATGAATTTTCATTCAATGCAAATTTTTTCAGTGAAGAAAGACAAAGAAACTTTATACAGATTATTGAACTTTTAAGTAAAAATACAAATTTTCAGTAAAACAGTTGAATTTTCAACCCAAGAAAATATGCATTTTAAACAAAAAGATTCATTTTCAACAAAAAACTTACATTTTTAAGCAAAAAAGAGGTAATTCGGACTAAGAAGTTTTCTATCAAAGAAGGAAGAGTTGAGCCTTTATTAAAAAACGAATTTTCAATGCAAGAGATAATTTTTTTGCCAAACTGATAGTTTTTTAACAACAAAAGATTTATTTTTTAACAAAGTGGTTTGACATGCAAACAAATAGTTGAATTTTCATCCAAAAAATATTTAGTTGCTACATTTACAGGTTGTTTTACATTTTTTCAAATTTTTAATTATTTTTTGAATGTTTTCAGAACTTCTAAAGATTTTTTAAAATGATTTGAATTTTTACTACGAATTTTTTTTTAATTCTGCCAAAAAAACTGCTTAAAATCTTCCACATTCACTTTCAATGATTTTTCTATTCTTTGTAAATCTTTTTAAATATTCTCTTAAAATTAATATTCCAAAACGAAAATTAATTTTCAATTTTCCTAGAAAATGTCTTTTATTTTTCTGAAGCCTTTCACATTTTACTTTCGAATATTTAATATATAATTACTGATTTTAATTGAACAGCAAGATATTTCTTAATATTGAGTAATTGTTTTTTTTTTGTTTAATTGGAAAATTTCAAATTTTATGGTTTAAAAATGGAATATTAAAAAGCCAGAAGATATGACTTTTTAGAAAAAAAATTAATTTTCCTCGTAACTGATGAATTTTTACCAAACAAAAATAAAATTTCAAACCAAGAATTTTTTTTGACTAAAAAAGGAGAATTTTCAACAAAAAAAATCAATATTAAAAAAATGGAAGTTTAATTTTCAGTTAAAAAAAAGTTTCACAATGTAATTGAACTTTTACCCAATTAGTTCAATTATTAATTAAAAAAATATTATTTTTTAACAAAATATTTCAACTTTCAACCAAAAATATAAATCTTCAAGAAAAAAAAAAGATTTCTCAACCAAGTGATTGAAAAAAATTTTTCAAATCAAATAGCTAAATACTCAAGAATAATTTTTAACCAAAAAGTTGCTTTATGTTTTACGTATAAACTTGCATTTTCAATCCAAAAAGATCAATTTTTAACCAAAAATGATTACTTTTAACCAAACTGTTGAATTCTCCACCAAATAGTGGCATTCTTATAAAAATAGAAACATAATTTTTCTTCTAAAACAGATTAAATTTATTTTTTTTTAATTACAAAAAATACTGTATTTTCCATCGAAAAAAGATTCCAGTTGTCTTTTCAAGATCAAAATATGAATTTTTTAAATAAAAATAAGTTTTTACGAAAAAAATTGTATTTTCGATCCGCAGATGAATTTTTTCAACCAAAAAGGGATGCATTTTTAACAAACTAGTTCATTTCTCTAACAAATAGTTGTATTTTCATCCAAAAAAATTCAGTTTATTTTTCAACAAAATATAAATTTTAAATAAAAAGTAAATTTCGTACGAAATAGTTAAATGAAAAAAAAATCATAATTTTCAATCTAAGAGTACGACTTTTTAACAAAATAGTTTTATTTTCAACCAAAAAGTTGCATTTTTATCCAAAAATGATGAAGTTCCGCCTACTACAGATACATTTTTTTAATACAAATTTTTGTTTTAAATGTTAAATTTTCATCCAGAAAAGATATCAGTTCTCTTTTCAAAACTAAAATATTAAATTTATACAAAAAGTAAATTTCTTACGATGTGGCTGAATTTTCAACAAAACAGTTTCATTTATATCCAAAAAAGATGAAATTTCTCTTAAAACAGATGAATTTTTTTTTTAATTAAAAAATATAATTGAATTTTCACAACAAAAAAAAGATTCCAGTTGACTTTTGAAGAATAAAATATGATTTTTTTAAAGAAAAATAAATTAATACGAAAAAAAAAGAATTTTCAATCCAAAAAGACAAACAATTTTTCAACCAAATTATCCAAAAAAGAAGAAATTTCTCTTAAAACAGATGCATTTTTTTTATTGAAAAATATTTTTGAATTTTCACCAAGAAAAGATTCCAGTTGACTTTTGAAAAATAAAATATGAATCTTTTCAACGAAAAATAAATTACTACGAAAAAAAAAGAATTTTCAATCCAAAAAGACAACAATTTTCTCAACCGAAAACGATGTAAATGTAACAAAAAAAGTTGAATTCTCTACCGAATAATTGCATTTTTACTTTTATTGAAGAAAGATACATTTTAAATATATACATTTTCAAACAAAAAGTAAATTTATTATGAAATACTTACATTTTCAACCAAAAAGTATGTCTTTTTAACAAAAAACTTTAATTGCCAACCATGCATTTACATTTTTATCCAATAAAAAGAAAATTTCTCTGAAAATAGCTACATTTTCAATTTAAAAAAAAAATAAAAAAAGTGGAATTTTATTCATAAAAGATTTCAGTTCTCTTCTCAAAAAAAAAAAGATTGAATACTACACCAAATAGTTGCATTTTTTTCAAGAAAGATCACATTTCTGCTAAATCAAGTGAATTTAAAAATAAAAAACTAACTTTCAAAAAAGAGGATAATTTGCAACCGGAAAATTGCATTTTTATTTGAAAAAATGGAAATTCTACTGAAACAGGTGAATTTTTAAATCAAAGAGACAAATTAAAAAAAAAGAAAGAGTTGACTTATCAGAAAAAAATCGATTCTAAACAAAAGGCTAATTTCTACAAAAAAAGAGTCGAATTTTTAATAAAATAAGAGAAAACTTTAACCAAATAATAAAATGTATAACTAAAAAACTAATCTTCAGGAGCTGCTATGTAATTTAAGTGAGGTCATTTATTTATATAGTATTTCGTTTTTAATTTATAATCTTACCTCGCCAGCACCGAGAAAGACAAATTTATTATCGGACATTTTCCTCTTGGTAATCCTTTTCGAGGCGAGAATTCCAGCAACTGCAACTGCAGCAGTTCCTTGAATATCGTCATTGAATGTGCAATAGGTGTCCCTATACTTGTCCAGAAAACGGAAGGCATTGTGGTTTCCGAAATCCTCAAACTGGAACAGAAATTGGAATAATTAGATTTAATTAATTCCAAATTCAGAATTTTTAACTTTGATCAATTATATATAGAGTCATTTCCCTATTGGCAAATATTTTTCCCAGTCAATAAAATTAAGAAAATTGAAATATAAAGCTAAACATTAAAAGTACAAGTAATAAAAAAAGACAACAAACTAAAGCATTCAAAGTGAAACTCTTCAATTTTTAACTTTTAAAAATGAAGTTTTTAAATTCAAAAATTTTCTATTGAATTGTTCAATAATTTACATGTATAAAATGGAAGGTATTAACATTTTTCAATTGAATAATTTCAAATTTAATGAATTTAAACTGCAAAATTAAGAATTTTTAACATTCATAAATTATTAACTCTAAATTAAAGAATCAATCAATTAACTTTAAAAATTGTCAAAATTATATCATTCAGTTATTTTAGAACATTAAATATTTAAAAATTTTAATTTTTTTCAACTCAGAAGTTCTTGAATTAGAATATAAATTATTTTCATTTTAAATAGTTTTTAGCATCCTTGAAAACTTTAAAATTGCATTTCAAAATCTTGAGAAATCTAGAAGTAGTTTTACATTTTTTCAAACTTGGCTTAATTTTCGAAATTTTTTCAAAATTTCTCAATAGCTTAAAAAATTAATTGAATTTATCCTAAAATTTTTAGAAAATTCTGCGGATTTAAAAAAATGTCCTTAAAATTTGGATTTATAAATAAAAATTGAACACTTATTATGTTTAGAAACAATTTGAGTAATTTTAAGAGATATTTAGAAGTTTCGAAAAGATTAAAAATTAACTTAGAACTTGAAATGATTTAAAATGATTTTAACGGAGTTAAAAAAAATGTTGTACAGATAATACGTGTTCAATTATTATTTATACGTCAAAATTCAACAATTTCGCTTACAATCTAAACATTTTATAAAGTAGAACAATAAAAATTCTGACATTAAAAATTTAAAAGCTTTTCGAAATTTAAACAATTCAAAGCTTTCTATGTCAAACAATTAAGTTTCAAATTGTATACTTTCAAATATTTAGCTTTAATTTAGTCTTCTTAAATTACAAGTCAAATGTTGCTAAATATTAAATAATTATCCTTTTTCTTAATCAAAATTTTTTTAATTAAATGGGTCAAAAATTGAATAATTTAGACTTAAGCAATATTTTAAAATTAATAAAAGCCGTTAATTACGAATTAATTTAGAATCTGAAAATTCTTTAACTTCCAACGGATTTAGAATAGTTTTATCAAATCAATTATTGATCAGTTTTTAATACTTCAAGTACAGATCCATTTAAAAAAAATTTATTTATATTTACTGTCGATACAATAAAAAATTTTTTTATAAAAAATGTTCAACTTCAAACGTTTTTAATTTTTAATTGTTTAAGTCTTCAAGACTGAACGTTAAAATTGTTTAAATTAAAAATATATACTTAAAAATAAACATCTAAAATAGAGAATTTTTCAGGTAAAGGATTTTCGAATTATGCACTATAAACTGAATAATATCATGAACTTTAAACATTTTAAAATTATATTAAGTAATTTTAAGCTAGAAACATTAAAATTGAGACATTTTACTTTAAATTAACAGTTCTAAAATTAGAAGCTAAATTATTTTTAATTTAAATAGTTCAAGCAATGAGAAGCTTTAAAATTTTACTTCAAAATTTTGAGAAATCTTGAAGTTTTTTTTACATTTTTTACATTTAAAATTGTTTTTGAAATGTTGTTAGAAATTCTAAACAGCTTTTTAAAATGAATTCCAATTTTTTCTACAACTTTTAGAAAACCCTGTAAATTGAAAACAATTTTCTTAAAATTTGGATTTATAAATAACAACTGAACTTGAAATGACTTTAAATAATTGGAACACAAAATTTAGAAGATTTTTAAGAATTGTGAAAGGCTTCAAACGAATAAAAATATTTTTGTAAGATTCCTAGTAAAATGGATAATGATTTTAATGATTTTTTTCTTAAATTTGCAGGATTTTCTAAAGATTTTAGGAAAAAATCGATTTATTTTAATATATATTTAAGAGTTCTGAAAAAAAATTCGCATATTTCGTTTAAATTATTTGAAATTATTTCAAGTTTTAAATCAATTTTGAATCTTTTAAGAAATTCTAACAAAAAAGGTATAGTTGATATTAAAACCAAAAAAGGTGAAATTTCTACCTAGCCAGATGATTGTTTAAACCAAAAAGACGAATTATCAACCAAGAGGATTCAATTTTTACAAAAAAGACGAATATTCAAAAAAATAAATCAATTTAAAAACAAATAGGGGAATTTTCAACTATAAGACATAAATTTTCAACCAAAAATGAAAAAAGTAATACTTGCAGTAAAAAAAAAAATAATTTTTAAGAAAAAAATAGTTTACAAAAAAACAGACGAGTTTGGAACAAAAAAGTTAATTTTTTAAACGAAAAATGAAAGAGTTCTAATTTAATAAGAAAATTAATTTCCAACAACAAAAGCGAATTTTCAACAAAAGTTTAATTTTTATTTATAAACTTTAATTTTCAATTTAAAAAAGACGTTTTTCCATCAAAAAGTGGAATTTTCAAAAACGAAAAATAATCTTCAGCAACAGGAAATTTCATTTTGAACAAAAAAATATTAATTTTCAATCCAAAAGAACGTATTTTTTAGAAAAAGTCCAATTTCCAGCAAAATATATGATTTTGAACAAAATAATTAAATTTTTAACAAAATAATTAAATTTCCAATAAATAAGTCGATTTTTTAACGAAATAGTTAATATTTCAACCAAAAAAAACAACAACAAAAAACGAATATTTGACAAAATACATGAATTTAAACACAAAAAGTTTAATTTTTAACTACAAGAGATAAATTTTCAACAAAAAAATGAAAAAAATTATTTTTTCAATAAAAAAAATCAATTTCCTACAAAAAAAAACTAATTTTCAACAATATAGTCAAAATAGATGAATTTCCAAACAAATGGTTGAATTTTCAACTAAAAAAAGAGACCTCTTTAAACCAAAAATGAACAAGTTTTACTTTAAGACAAAAAAATTTACTTTCAACAACATAAACAATTTCAGCAAAAAAGTTTATATAAAAAAAATCAGTTAAAAAAAAGACGAATGTTAAATTTAAAAAAAATCAATTTTGAAGAACAAATGCTACAGTTATATTTTCAGTTGAAAAACATAAATTAAAAAACGATTTTCTACCAAAAAGACAAATTTTTAAGTGAATAGTTTTATTTTTAACTACAGAGATAAATTTTCATTAAATAGAGATTTTTCAGAGGAGAAACAAAAAATTTTATCCAGATTATGAAACTTTTAAGTCAAAATATAAATTTTTAGTAAAACAGTTGAATTTTCAACCCGAGGATACATAAATTTTAAAGAAGAAGGTTCATTTTCAACATAACAGTTACATTTTTAAACAAAAAAGAGGAAATTCGGACTATTTGTTGTTTTCTACTAATTGCCTGCGAATTTCCTCTTTTTTTTAAATGACACTGTTATGTTGAAAATTAACCTTTTTTATTAAAATTTATATATTCTCTTGTTGAAAATTCAATTTTTTTACTGAAAATTGGTATTTTTACTTGAAAGTTTAATAATCTGGATAAAGTTTTTCTTTCTTTCTCCACTGAAAAATCTGTATTTAATAAAAATTCAACTCTTCAGTTGCAAATAAAAGTATTTTCTTAAAAATTGGTCTTTTTCGTAGAAATTCTTTTTTTAATTCAATCTTGTCAACTGGAAATATAATTTTAGCATTTTTTCTTCAAAATTGATTTTTTTTTAGTGGAAAATTCTTCTTTTTTTAGCTGGTCTTCAAAGAAATGAATTTTTGCTAAAATAATACATTTTTAAAAACAGAATTATTTTGTAACAAAGTTGTTTAACATGCAACCAAATAGTTGAATTTTTTACCAAAATTATATCAATTTAAAATTAAAAAAGTTCTACCCAAAGAGATATATTTTCAAAACAAAAAAACGATTTTTCGAAAAAATAATTGAATTTTTAACAAAGCAGTTGAAGTTTCAAACAAAAAAGAGGAATTTTAGCCAAATTGTTAAATTTTCTGAACAATAAAATTTCCTAATTTTTCTCTTGCAACTGCATGCAAATTTAAAAAGCAATAAATTTACCCTTTTCAATTCATAAGAAAAATGAAAACCAAAGTTTTCTCCCTTTCAATTCCATAAAAATGTTAGAAATATATAAATTTTCTTTTGAAAATTGAAAAAAAATTTGAAAATAAAAAAAGGCTCTTTCAATTTAGTAAAAAAAGCAAAAAAGGGTCTCTTAAAATTTAGAAAAACATGAAAACCAGCATTTCTTCTTTTGCAACTCTTTAGAATTTTATGATTGAATTTTCAACTATAAAATATCATTTTTCAACAAAATATTGTAACCAAGAAGATTAACCTTTTACCAAAAAATACTAATTTTAACAAAATAAAATTATAATAAAAAAGATATATTTCGGGTTCCAATCATGTACAAAACTACGAATTTTTTCCAAGGTTTCTTTAAAATTTTCCCTTGAAAAAATTAGCCTTTTACCCAAAAAACAAATTTTTAACAAAATAGTTAACTTTTCAACGAACAAGATTCATTTTCTTCTAAAAAAGACGAATTTTAATCAAAATAGAAGAATTTTCAACTAACAAAATTAACTATGAAACACAAAATGGAATCTTTTTCAAGTTTTTCTCATTTTTAAAAGATTATTTTATTGTTAATATTAACTGTGAATAATGGGCATTATTTAATATAATCCGAAACATCGGCTTTGTACTTTTGATTATAAAAAAATGATTTCTTAATATATTTTCAAATTTTCAATTTAAAAAAAATGAACTAAAATGATACATTGCAAACAAATTTAATTCATTTGAATGAATTTGTTTAAAATTTTGCTTTTCGGCTTAAATATTTTCATAATACTTTATTTTAAATTTACCATGAACTTGAATTATGTTTATTATTATTATTATTATTATGTTTATTATTTGGAAAAATTCAAAGTTATTCAGATTTTATTTTGAAAGGTTAATTTTAAGCTTTGAAGATTTTAAAATATGTCGAAAAAGAATCTGAAAGATTTAAAAACAATTTGTTCAGAATAATTTTTTTTTTATTTGTAGAAGTAAAATTGTCTCAAGATTCATGGTTAAATTTGCAATGATTTCTTTATTTTGAAAAAGAGATTCAAAAATAAAATTAAATCAGAATTACAAAATTACAAAAAAAATCTATTATACCTAATAAATATTTTAAAGCATTCAAACAATTCAAAGCTAATTTTAAACTTGTGAAAAACTTAATTTTTTGCAATGTAGATTGTTAAAGATTTTGAAAAAGGAAGCTGAATGAAAATTACGAAAGATTTCAACAGAATGAAAAAATTTTGTTTAGATTCCTAAAAAAATTTTTAATGATTTATTATTTAAAAAATTTAACTTTAGGATAATGTTCTAAAAGATTTCAAAGTATTTCCAAAAAAATTTCGACAAAGAATATGGAAGCCTTTAGGATAAATTTTTTGTTTTTAAAAAATGTTAACCACAATTTTAAAAGGTATTTAGAACGTTTAGATATCTTAGAAAAAATAAAAAAAAAATGGTGAATTTGAAAATTATAATTTTTTGTTAGTAAAACGCAGATTTTTTACAATTTTGCAAAAAAGAGGCTTTTTTTTGAATTTGGAAAGATTTTTAGAGAAACAATCAATATTCTATAGATTGTTAGGAAAATTTTAAAGTTATTTTCTGGAAGATTTTAGGACAATTTTTTTTTATTTTGCAGAATTTTTACAAAATTGTAGTTTACAACATTTTTAAGTTTAAATCAATTAGCTAAAATTATAAATTGCAGAAAATTTTAATTAATTTTAATGAATTCATTTAAAAATTTGCTTTTCGTCATAAATATTGTCATGAAATTTAACATATAATTTAAGAGGAAAACATAATTTTGATTATACTTGTTTTTAAATTAAACATAAACTAATGTTCTTTTAAGCTAAAAAATAAACATTTTTAAAAATAATTGATAAAATCGAGGAAAATATTTTATTCTTAATTACAAATAGTTTTGGAAAAGAACTCGAGTTGAACTTTTTAAATTTTATTCCTTAAAATGTTCTCTGCAGATTTCAAAGGTACGTTTTTATTAAAAAACTTTTATTTAAAGTTTATAAAATCGTTATCATTGTAAACAATAGGTTTTCACAAATAATTTTTTTAAATAAAATCCTACCAATGAGATTTGTAGAGAATCTTTTGAGGAATAAAATATAAGCGCTACAGCTTTAGAATTAAATAAGAATTGCAAGTTTTACCTTAAAAAAAGAAAAACATCAAACTCTAAATAGTTATTGTCAAATAAAGAAAACATTTTTAATTAACATTAGCATATTTTTCTCGATTTTAAAAATCATTTTTAACAAGGTTCATTTTTTTGAACTTGAAATAACATATGATAATATCCATAAATAATAAATAAGGAAACAAATTGCGTTCATTAAAACACAAAATATGCTTATTAAAATATTTTGAAATCCGAAATTAATTTAAATTAATAAATAAAAAATAGTATATATATATATATATATATATATTTTACTATAAAATATAATATAGAATATTATAAAATTTAGTCTATTTTCTTTTCGGATATTTAAAAATTGCACAAATAATTATGTGTCTCATTTAATTGCGCATGAATAATAATTTGTTATGATTATGAATTCACTGGGATTTACGTCTAAAAGCAGTGAATTTTACCATTTTCGAAAATTATTTTTAACTCAAAAGATTCAAAAAAATCCTAAAAATTATTATCTTTTATCCTGAACTATCAGAACATTATTTTAATTTAACAACCATTTTTTTGAAGTTATATCAGCGGTTGAATATGAATTATTTTGTAGCTCAGACATATTTAGAAATTACAGTGTTTCATATACAAATTTAAAATTTTTAAATGTATTCATTTATTTAAAAAAAAAAGTTGTTTCTACTTTAAGAGACAACTCTTTAACAAAATACTAAAATTTTCAACAAAATAATTTAACTTTTAACACAATAGTTGAATATTCAACCTAAAAAGACAAATTATCAATGAAAAAATGTCATAGCTTATATTTTAATAAAGAAAGAATGAAATTTATACAACAAAAGAAAAGAATTTTATAACCGAAAAGATTAATTTCTAACAATTAAAGATTTTTCACTCAAAAAATAAATAAACGTTTATCTAAATTATTGAACCTTCAAACCAGAAGACAAATTTTCCTTAAAAAAATTAATTTTCAAACAAAAAATATGACTGTTCAACAAAAAATTAAATTTTCCACGAAACTGATGCATTTTTACGCAAAAAAAGGAAATTTCAAACTAAAAAAATCAATCTTTTAAAATGGAAAAGTTCCATTTTCTGTCAATAAATGAATTCTAAATAAAAAAAAAAATATTATTTTCTACTAAACAGTTAAATTTTCAACTTAAAATATAAATCTTTTACAAAAAAGTAATTTCTCAGCAAAGTCAGTAACATCAAAAATTAAATTTTTGTAACAAAAAAAGAAGTTTGTACGAAACAAATTGAATTTTCAATTCAAAAAGAGGAATTTTTTAACCAAAAAGGATGAATTTTTTACGAAATTGTTGAATTCTCTCCCAAATAATTTCATTTTTATCCAAAAAAATTATCATTTTTGTACTCAAACAGATGAATTTGTAATAAAAAACAATTTTTTTTTTACAAGTGGAACTTTTATCCAGAAAATATTTTAGTTCCTTTTGCAACACCAAAATATAAATTTTTAACAAAAAGTAAATTTTCTACGAAATAGTGAAGTTTTCAAGAAAATAGTATAATAGCTTAATTTCCAACCAAACACTTGCATTTTTATCAAAAAGATTTAATTTTTGCTAAAGCAGGTTAACTTTAAAATGAAAAAATTAAAACTTTCAAAAAAAGAGTACAATTTTTAACCGAAAAGTTAACGAAAAAATGCAATTTTCTATTAATTTAAATAAATTCTGGAATTCTTATAAATTCTCAGAGAATTTATTTCTCGATTATATTCCCGGTAATATTCTCATTTCCGTTACCTTTGGTGTTGAAAATTGAACTGAAATATTTTCTGGATGACAGTTCCACTTTTTAAAAAAAATTTGTTTTTTATTACAAATTCATCTGTTTGAGTACAAAATTGCTATTTTTTTGGATAAAAATTAAATTATTTGGGAGAGAATTCAACAATTTCGTAAAAAATTAATCCTTTTTGGTTAAAAAATTCCTCTTTTTGGACTGATATTTTTTTTTTTATTTAAAACTTGATCTGTTATAGAAACAATTCTATTTTTTGTATGAAAATGCAACTCTTTGGAACTTTTCCATTTTTAAGAATAATATTTTTTAGTTGAAAATTCGCGTTTTTTTTTAAAATAATTTTTTAGTTTGAAATGTCCTTTTTTGCGTAAAAATGCATCATTTTCGTAAAGAATTAATTTTTGGTTTAACAGTCATATTTTTCGTTTCAAAATTGTAATTTTGTAAAGAAAATTGGTTTTCTGGTTTGAACGTTCAATATCTTAGATAAACTTCTATTTATTTTTTGACTGAAAAATCTTTGTTTGTTGGAAATTCAATTCTTTTGTTGAAAATTCTAGTATTTTATTAATGAGTCATCTTTTAAAGTAGACAAAACGGTTTTTTTAAAATAAATTAATACATTTGAAAATTTTAAATTTGTATATGAAACACTGTAATTCCTGAATATGTCTCAGATAGAAAATAATTTATATTCAGCCGCTTATATAACCTAATCAATAAAAAAATGGTTAAAAATAATAAATTCTCTTGAATTATTTTAAATTCTTCTAAATTCTGTCATATTCTCGATTATATAACCTGAACTTAAATTCTCGGGAATTTAAGAACTCTACATGGGGCTGATCTATTCCAAAGACCCAATCAGAATGCTTCATCTTCCCACAAAAAATTTAAAAACTATACTTTTTAAAGAAAACCAAAAAAATATTGAATCCTTTAAAAAAAAACTTTCCTCAAGTAATTATAACGAATTTTTAGTGTTTTTTTTTATTTTCACTTGGAGAAAAAAATATATTTAAAACTATGCAATTACCCCATTGTGAAATATAAGTTATTCACCTGAATGAGGACATTCTGTCCGTATTTTCGGACACAGGCAGCCATAAACTCATCAAGTAATTCGTCATACTCAGCACCTTGACTTCTGGGCTTGTTCAACCCAATATAATGAGGATCGTTTCTCAATTGTTCGTTATTTGTTCCTACATCGAGCGTGATTGGCAAACACTGATGAGGTTTTATTCCGGCTAATGCCGTATAGAGTGCCAATTTTCCTACGGGAATTCCCATGCCGCAAGCTCCAAGGTCACCCAATCCCAGAATCCGTTCTCCATCGGTGACACAAATAGCTCTCACGGACTGTTCAGGCCTAGAATTGAAAATAAGTTAGGTCTATTTATATTTAGCCTTGAACTAGAATAGATAAACTTCTTCGAACGAAAAAATCTCTCGGCAGAAACCGGCTTCCATAACACAAGCAAAGCTATAAAACTAGATGTGCTACCGCTTTACTTAATATTACAATAAAGGGACGCTTAATCCTTAAAGGGCACACTGGGTGTTAAAGACCCAACGACTTATTTGCGCTTTAACAAAACGTACCAAATTCAAGAAAATGGAACATATGGCGCCAGGTTCACAAATGACATGAAAACCTATTTTTCTCTGTCATTTTCACATAATTTTGATTTTTATGATTTTTTATACGCAGTTTAAGATCGATGAAATCGTTTAATCACGCAAAGTACGGTGTTTCATTTATCATTGAATTGAAGCTTTTATTTTTCAGAATAAATACCTTCTTTCGAACGAACACTAAAATACTAATTTTATTTGTGAAGCGCCGTATCTCGGAAGTATTCAAGTGAAATTTGAAGTAAAAATATAGAAAACTTAAAAAGTTATGAATTTTAGAGTGAAAGAAGTCACTTTTTAGTTTTTTTTTTCCAAAAAAGATTTTTTTAACTACTTTAAATTTCAAAAACTGTTATGAAACCTTTTTATCCTTAAACTAGAGAGATTAAACATCATTAATTGATTTTCTTGTAAAAAAACTATCCAATACCGTCGGCACAGCACACGTTTGAATACCCTTGGGTGCCCAACACCCAGTATGGAAAGAACTGGCCCAGGATCACCGCTTTAATAGAGAAAAAAAAAATTTTTTTCTGGTTCGCAAATATTTTTTAGGGTAATTGAAATTAAATAATTCAAATTCTTAAAAGTAAGAGTTTTAATATTTAAAGTAATCCGAACCGGAGTGCAAATTACAGCACTTACAGTGGAACTCTGTTAAAATTTAGACTTTTTAAATTGAAACTTTAAACACTTTTCGATTAAACAATTTAAAATTAAATGACATTAAATTGCAAAATTTGAAATTTGAGATCTTTTATTAATTCAAAAGTTTCAAGACTTCTGGTTGAAAAATATAAATCTATGATGTCATTTTCAATTCAAAACGAAAATTGTCTTCCTTCCAACTCAATAAAAATAATAAAAATGTAAAATTTTCCTTTTTTAAAATTGAAAATTTAAAAAATAAAAAGCCATTTCCAATTTAAAAAAAATTGAAAAACGACATTTTTTTGCTTCGATTTTAATATAAATATTTTTTTTCCTGAATTAAGAATACTTTTCCTCTCCTAACTCAGAAAAAAGATCGAACATAAAAAGTGCCCACTTTCCAAAAAATGCTAAAAATAAAAATGGCCTCTTCCAAATAAGAAAAAAACAAACAAATTTTTGTCCCTTTTAAATATACGAAAAGTATTAAACATAAAAAATGTCCTTCCAATTCAGAAAAAAATGAACAACTTTCAACATAGAAAAAAACAACTTTCGTCCCTTCCAACTAAAAAATGTTAGAAATAAAAAATGTCCCTCTCAATAAAAAAAATTTAATTAAAGAAATCTTTCTTCCGATTCATACAAAATTGAAAACAAAAATTTACTCTCTGCCAACTCTATAAAATTGTTAAAAATATAAAATTTCCTTCTTTAAAATCGAAAAATCTAAAAATAAAAACAAAACGCTTTAATATAGAAAAAACCCATTTTTTTCTGGTTTGCAAATATTTTTTCAGGGTAATCGAAATTAAATAATTAAAAATCTTAAAACTAAGAATTTTAATATTTAAAGTAATTAGAAACCAACGTGCAAATTGAAGCACTTAAAGTTGAACTCTTTGCCATTTCGAATTTACAAAAAAGTGGAAAAACGAAAATTTGCCCTTCCATTTAAATAAAAATATGTTTATTTTTTGTCTAATTAAAAATACTTTTCCTCTTCTAATTCAGAAAAAAAGATCGAAAATAAAAAGTGTCCACTTTCCAAAAAATGGTAAAAAGAAAAATGGCCTTTTCTAAATAAAAAAAAATTACCCTCTTCTAACAAGGAAAAAAAAAAGTTTCGCCCTTTCCAACTAAAAAATGTATGAAATAAAAAATTTCTCTCTTAATAAAATATTTTTTTTTAATTCTCCCCCTAAACTCAATAAAACTGATTAAAAAAGGCACTCTTACAAATTTCGAAAAAAATGAAAACCAAAATTTCCACTCTTCCAAATCGATAAAAATCTTAAACATAAAAAAGGTGTTCCTCTCTTAATCCAGAAAATTATTAAAACCAAAGTTTCTTCCCTTCCAACTTCATAAAAATCTTACAAATAACAAATTTCCCTGCACCTATTTAGAAAAAGTCGATAGAAAAAAAAGTAAGAAAAGTTTCGTCCCTTTTAACTTCATAAAAATCTTAAAAATATAAATCCTTCTTCCAATTCATACAAAATGGAAAACCAAAATTTCCTTCCTACCAAATCAATAAAAATGTTAAAAATATAAAATTTCCCTCTTTAAAATTGAAAAAATCTGAAAATAAACAAATCCTCTTCTAATTTTGGAAAAAGGACAAAAAAGCAAAACAGGGTGTCTTAAAATTAATACAAAAACTAAAACCAAAATTTCCTCCCGTGTAACTCGTTAAAATTAACAAGAAAGAACTGAGTCGGAAAAATTGAAAAAAATTCTTTTATTTAAAAAACAATCAAATGAATTTAAAGCAGTTCAAAAACATGAAAAATTGATTGACCTACGTATGTTTCAAATGAGTTTAGAAAAATTAAATAAAATTCAAAAGAATTTCATGTAATTCCTAAGAATTTAAAACAAGTTTTAAAGACTTCAAGATGAATTCAAGAAAAACTTTTTTAAATCCATTGAGTTTAGCAGAATCGAGTGAATTTAGGAGAATATAAAAGAATTTAAAAGAAGTGGGACGATGGTCGTGGGGGCTAAAGCGTAGGCTTTGGACCCACTCCTTCGGCTTGCGGGACCGGTACCTCTAGAGAAAAAGGTTTTCTCTAAGTACTTAAGGCTGTTGCTCTTGGTGGTTCGGAACCCACCTTAAACTGTAGGTCCCCCTTCCACCACCAAGTAAGTGTGTGGAGGGTGTGTAAAGAAATAGAGAAGGTGTAAGAAAAATGTAAACCCTCAGGGGACACATTAGAAGCTTCCATTCCATAAAAGAATTTAAAATAAATTATTAAGAATTTCGACAAAATTTCAAGTGAATTGCGAAAATTATTTCAAAATATTTTGAAATGTTTGAAACCCTAGAAAATCCCTGACTTCATGTGAATAAATTCTTTGAAATCCATTAAAATAATATAAAATCTCATGAAATTACATGAAACCTGATAATACTTGCTGAAAGTCTAAAAAATTTATTAAAGTACCTTGAGATCGCTTAAGAACCATAAAATCATTGAAATTCTTGTAATTTTTGTTCACACATTCTAAAATATTTCAGTTTTTAAGAACTCCAAAAAATTTTAAAATAAATAAAAAATGTATGGGAATCGTTTAAAATTTCCAAAAATATTTCAAATCCTTCGACGTCTTTTGAAATTCTTTGGAACTTTTTGAAGCCTTTGAAAAACTCTGGGAATCTTGTACAATATCCTCAAATATTTTGACGCGTTTAAATTTTCATTAAATTATTAAAATCAATAATAAATTTCTTTGTTATATTTTTATATAACTTAAAATATTTAGAATCCCTTAGAATCTTTTTAAATTAGTCAAAGCTCTTGAAAATGCCCAGGAATTTGAAAAAAAACTTTAAATCAGGATCAATTAAATAAAAACTTTAAAAAATTTTAAAAAAAATCTATTCAATTAAGTAAATTTACAATAATTAAAGTGAATTTAAAAAAAATCAAGTGTATTAATCAAATTCAAGAGAATTCCAAAGCAAATAAAGGAAGTTAGGATAAATTAATAAGAATTCAGGGTGAATTCCAAATTTCCTCAAATCATTAAAACCCTATTAAATGCCTCACTACTCGTGAATAAAGACTTTGAATTCCACAAAAATATTATGAAATTCCGTGAAATTCTTTTAGGATAAATCCTGAAATCCTGGAAAATTTATTAAAATACTCTGAGAGCTTTAAAATTCCTTAAAAGAATTAAAATTTCATAAAATAACTTGGAATCTTTTTAAATAATCGAAAAATTTACAGGTCCTGTAAACACTTTAAAATCTCTTTAAACTAATGAAATTAATTAATAATTGATTGGAATCTTGTTAAATTTCCTGAAATAATTTCAATTAAAAGCTCTTGAAAATGCTTTAGAAGTTCTAAAAATATAATAAAATCTTCAAAATCCCTTCAAATTACTGAAATCAATGGAAAATTTCTCGGAATTCTTAAAAGTACCCCGAAATAATTCAAAGGAATTCAAGAAAATTCAAAACAATTGAAATGAATTTGAATAAATTTTAATAATCAAAAAATTATATTGATTTCCGTGAAATTGGAGAAGAAATCGATGAAACTCGTGGAAATTTGAGGTGAATTAAAAAAATTCAAATAAATAGAAAAAATGTAAAAATATGACAAAGCTTAACAATTCCAAAGAATTTCAATGAATTGGAAATTTTTTATAAATCGATGAAATAATTTGACGAAATTCCTAAAAAAAATAAGTTCAATTTAAAAAGCAATCAATGGAATTGAAAAAAATTAAAGATATAAATAAATGCATTGAATTAAGTATTGAATTGAGTAGAAGAACGTACATTTAAAAGAATTCAAAATGATTCAGGATAAATCAATAAGAATTTAGGGCGGTTTTTTAATAGACTGCAAACAATTTTTGAAAATATCTTAAAATCTTTGACTCTCTGAAATCCTTCATTTTTTTGTGAATAAAATCTTTGAAATCCAATACAATTTTCAAATTTCTTAAGATTGTTAAAGCGCTTGGAAATTTTTTGAAATTGTTTAAAACTCTTAGAAATTCCTTGGAATATTTTTAAATAACTTAAAATATTGCAAATTAATTGAAATTCCATTAAATTACAGAAATTAATAAAAAAAACGCTTGGAATAATTTAAAACAAAATCTAAAATATTTAAAATACTTTGATCTTTTCCTAATATATTTAGAATCTTTTGATATCAAGAGAAATTAAAAAAATGAAAAAAAAAATTAAATTTAAGAAAATTAAATTAAAAAAATACATTGAAATCCTTGAAACCCTACAAAATACCTCACTTCTCGTGAATAAATTCTTCGAAATACACCGAAATATTATAAAAATCATGAAATTCTATGATATTTCCTGAAATCTTGGAAAATGTATTAAAATCCATTAAAAGCTTTAAAATACCTTAAAATTATTGAAATCTTATAAAATACTGTAAAATATTTTTAAATATCCATATCTTCCGCAATTTATAGAAAAACGAATGTTTAACAAAAAAGGTTGAATTTTCAACAAAACGCATCAATTTTCAACCAAATAAGTGAATTTTCAACTAAAAAAAGATTAAATTTGAACAAAAAATGGAACATTTAAGTTTGTATTGAAAAAAATTTATTTTTTATAAAAAAAATTTATTTCTTTAAATGAAAATTTCACTGTTTTATTTTCAGTTTAAAATTGATCTTTATTATTAAAAAATTAATGTTGTTTGTTTAATTATGATATTTTTAGATAAAAATTCAGTTACTTATTTTAACTGCTCTGTTAAAAATTCGTTTCTTTGCGGCTTGAAAATTCCACATTTTGTTAAACAATCATCAATTGTTATTTTATGAGACAATATGCAGGGGCGTCATTCAGCTTTTAAAGTTCATATTGTTTAAACTTCTAATTAAGCAAATGATTCAAATTTAAATAAATGTAATTCTTCGACTTTTGATTTTTTCTGTTTAAACAATTTTCTCTTCCATGAAACTTTATTATATTATTTTTAAATAATTTTCAACTGTTTCAACAATCATTATTTTTCTGAGCAATCTTGTTCCCGTGAAAATCGTGAAAAGTTTTCATCTTCTGGGGTAAATTATATGAATTGGATGAAAACTAAAAATAGAACTTTTTAAATAATAGTATATATTCTTTTTGAATAATAACACAGCCACACAAAAAAAGTGTGCGGATCTGGTAACAAGACAAACGTATTCCTATGGATTTGGGGGCGCTGAATTCAAATTCGGTATCAAAAATCACCCATCACGTCATGGTTGAGGCCATAACCTCAAAAAATGACGAAAAATAATGCACTGAGGCAAATAAATTTCAAAATAATGCCAGTGATGCAAATTTTCACTTCAAAATCATGTCGACAATTGTGAAGGATCAACCCTTGCCTGATATCAACTTATTTAACATAACTTTACCCAACAGAACCTGACTTCACCTAACCTGAATTAACAGAAATTTATTAAACTACACGTAAAGCTCTGGAAGCATATTTTCCCAGTAGCAAATGTGTGCTACATCGAATGGGTTTAACCTATCCTAACCTAACAAAACCTGACCTAACCTAACTTAACTTCACGTAACACAATTAAACTCATTGTGTTGTCCCGTTGTGTTTGCGGTAGCGTTTCATTTAGCTTCGGCTTAACCTACATAGAGGTTTAACCTATCCTAACTTAACAAAACCTGACCTAACCTAACCTAACCGAATGAAATTCAACCACAAGTGTAGCTATGTAAGCGTACGGTTCTCAGTCTTAAATGTGTGCTATATTTAATAGGTTAACTCGATCTTAACCTACAAATGAATCTAACTTAACAGAACGCAATGAAATTTTGCTTAACGCAACACAACTTAACTTAAGTGCTCCCGTTGTAACACAATAAAATTCATCTCATTGTACTACAGGTGGTTAAAAATTCAGACGCACATTACTCATTTTAAGATACTTAGAACTACAAGTAGAATTGACCCCATTTCAATTAACCTGACAATGTTTGTATCAATTAAAATATATAACTGTAACTTAAACACGCAAATGCATAAGAGTTTTATTCAAATTTTTTTACTGCTATTAATGTTAAAATATGAAAGTACGCAAGAACAGGGTTGCCAGCATAATCGGTTAGGTTAGGTCAGGTTTTGTTAGGTTACGATAGGTTAAACCTCTATGTAGGTTAAACCGAAGCTGAATGAAACGGTACCGCAAACACAACAGGACAACACAATCAGTTTAATTGTGTTTCGTGAGGTTAGATTAGGTTAGGCTAGGTTAGATTTATTT
>NC_046660.1:53710253-53718697 GCF_010883055.1 Belonocnema kinseyi
TGGGTGATTTTTGATACCGAATTTGAATTCAGCGACCCAAAATCCATAGGAATACGTGTGTCTTGTTACCAGATCCGCACACTTTTTTTTGTGTGGCTGTGTAATATTTGAATAATCTTACTTCTATAATAAACCACTTTTATGATTTTGAGAATAGAAACTTTATAAAAAAAAGACTAAATATGTTGAAGAAGTTCTTCTTTTAATATTCATCAAATTTATATAATTTATCCCGAGAAATAAAAACTTCACAACTTGAAGGAGGAACAAAATTGTTTAAACAAACAGTGCTTTTTTAAAGAATCAAAAATTATTTCAATATATAATAAACAAAACCAAAATGATCTGTATTATTTTATTAGATCGTCTAGACCCGTTAAGTAATCATTTAAGTGTTATTTTAAGAGATATAACGGAATTCGATAAATTTAAAACGATTCTAAAGGTTTTAAGTTACTTTTTAAAAATCCAAAGAATTTTAAGAGATTTTATACAAAAATAAAATTTCAAATCGTTTGTTTTCAATATTGTAATATAGTTCTCTCGACCGTGGCTAAATAGACTAATTTTTACTTTCGCCCCGCTGATTTTAGTTTCTCCTCGCTGATTTTACTTCCCCCCCCTGATTTAACTTTCGCCCTGCTAATTTAAGTTTCGCCCCGCTGATTTCACTTTCGCCCCGTTGATTTTACTTTCGCCCCCCTGAGTTAACTTTCGCCCGTTGATTTGAGTTTCGCCCTGCTGATTTCACTTTCGCCCCGCTGACTGTACTTTCGCCACGCTGATTTTACTTTCTTCCCGCTAATTTTAGTTTCGCCCCGCTGATTTTACTTTCGCCCCACTGATTTTACTTTCGCCCCGCTAATTTTAGTTTCGCCCCGCTAATTTTAGTTTCGCCCCACTGATTTTACTTTCGCCCTGCTGATTTTACTTTCGCCCCTCTAATTTTAGTTTCGCCCGCTGATTTTACTTTCACCCCGCTGATTGTACTTTCGCCCGGCTGATTGTACTTTCGCGCCGCTGATTTTACTTTCGCCCTGCTGATTTCACTTGCGCCCCGCTGATTCCATTTTCGCCCCGCTGATTTTACTTTCGCCCAGCTGATTGTACTTTCGCCCCGCTGATTGTACTTTCGCCAAGCAAATGCGGTTTGCGCAAAATAAATGCTACTTTCGCCCCTATTTTCAGTGGCAAAAGGTGGCCATTTCGTCGGATGTAGAATAACTATTTTTTAAATGTTTTTCAGTCTATTTTATATTGCCATGAATGTATTTTGAAAGATCTAAGTATCCTGGAGGCAATTTTCGGGAGCCGAGCGCTCTGCATCCACTTGTCTGTCGTCATCTAGACGAGGATGATGAAATACATGATAAAAACGTCAATTGGCGTGCACTAACCAGTTGTTCAGGATCTCAAAAACGTGGCCTTTGTCGTAGATGGTGATGAAGAGTCCACGTGGTCTGCGATAAATAACACCAAACTTCTGGCACGCGAGTCCTACGGTTGGCGTGTAGACGATGGGCATCATCTGCTCGATATTCTCGCTCAAGAGACGGAAAAATAATCTCTCGTTCCTCTCCTATTATCCAAGGTCTCTCATTGTAGCTCATAAAGGTTATACTTACTTGGTCAGCAATTTTTTCCGCTTTTTTTCACCTTATCACTCACCTGCAATTCTACCAAATAGAGGTACCGGTTCAGATCTTCCGTGTACTTCATCACAGACGCTTTGCAGAGAGCTAGCTGTTCATCCTGCGTTTTAAATCTAGGGGGCTGAAGACCATGGATCCCAAGAGATATCCTTTCCTTCAGGGTGAAGGCTAAACCCTACGATATAAAGACCGGGTTTTCGTTCAGTTCTTGATTGAATCCAGAAGAGGCCGTCGATAAAGAAGGTTCATATTTTTCGAAAAAAGAGTTTATCTTTCAACCAGAGAAGATTTTCTACCAAAGAAATGAATATTAAAACCCAAAAAGACGATCTCTTTCCAACAGGGTTTAATGTTCAATAAGAAATTAATTTTTTGTATAAAAAAATCATTTTCAATCCCAACAGACGAAAATTTAATGAAACAGTTGAATTTTTAGTAAAAAAAGATGACTAATAAAATAGTTGAATTTTCAACAAAATAATTAAATTTTCAATGCAAAATGACGAATTTTTGCCAAGATTGTTGAATTTTCAACAAGAAAATTATGTTTGAAGCAAAAAAGAAGAATTGTCAATCCCAACAGACGATATTTTAACAAAAGATTTGAATTTTTTGTAAAAAAAGACAATTTTGATAAAAAAATTGAATTTTCGAAAATAATTAAATTTTCAACGCAAAAAATACGATTTTTTTCGATACGGTTGAATTTTCAACAAGAAAGTTATTTTTTAACCAAAAATGAAGAATTTTTTATCCCAGCAGACGAAATTTTAACAAAACCTTTTAATTTTCGATCAAAAAGGCGACTTTAATCAAATAGTTGAATTTTCAACGAAATAATTAAATCTTTAACGCAAAATGAAGAATTTTTCCCATGAAAATTTTTGAATTTTTAACGCAAGAAGAAAATTTTTTTCCAAGACGATTGCATTTATATATATATTTTTTTAACAAAATATTTTAATTTTTGATGCAAAAAGTAGATTTTTTTCAAGACGGTGGAATTTTCAACATGAAAGTTAATTTTTAACCAAAAAAGAGGAATTTTCAATCTCAACAGACGAAATTTTAACAAAAGACTTTAATTTTTGGTCAAAAAAGGCGACTCTTTATTCAAATAGTTAAATTTTTAACAAAGAGAGTTATTTTTTAACCAAAAAAGAAGAATTTTTAATCCCAACAGACGAAATCTCAATAAAATAATGTAATTTTCGGTAAATAAAGATGACTTTAATAAAATACTTAAATTTTGAACTAAATAATAAATTTTTTAAAATGATAATTAATTTTTAACAAATTAATATATTTTTGATAAAATAATATATTTCAAACAAGATAATATATTCTTTAATAAAATGTTTGAATTTTTAACGCAAAAAAAGTTATTTTTAATCAAAAACAAAATTTCAATCTCAACTGACGAATTTTTAATAAAAGAGTCTAATTTTCGGGGGGAAAAATGATGTTAATGAAATAGTTGCTAAAAATAAACTTATTCAAAAATTCTTAAATTTAAAAAAAATAGTTTTATTTTTAACCAAGTGGTCGCATTTTCAATTAAAAACAGTGGCATTTTAAACCGAATCCTTGAAATTTCAACGCGAAAACTCGAATTTTTAACAAAAAATTAAGATTAACCAAATACTTCCATCAAAAATCAAATAATTAAACTTTCGAGCAAAAAAAAAACAAGAATGGTAAAAAAAGATTGTATAACCAAATAGTTCTATTAACAACGAAACAGTTCAACTTTTATGATAAATCAATACATTTTCAACAAAAAAATTGATCTTTTAAGCAACCAGTAAAATTTTCCACACAAAATGTCGAGTTTTTTCCAAGACAGTTGATTTTTTAACAAGAAAGTTTATTTTCAGCTAAAAACGATGACTTTAAGCAAATATTTAAATTTTCAGCAAAATAATTAAATTTTGAACCAAGTATTTTAATTTTTAAACAAATAGTTCAATTTTTAACCAAGAAAGGTACATTTTGAAATTAATTGCCATCATTTCTAACGCAAAACATTAAAATTCAACCAAATAAAAATGCACTTTCAACCAAATAGATGAATTTTCAATAAAAAAATATCTCTTGACGACCAGTTCCATTAAAAAGCAAATAGTTAAAATTTCAAGCCAAAAAGATGAATTAACATTTTTTTTAAAACGAACAGTTCTATTAACAACCAAACATTTGAAATTTAGAGCAAAATAAATTTTTTTACAGAATAGTTAACCAAATATTTTAATTTTTAAGGGAATAGTTCAATTTTTTGCAAAAAAGATACATTTAAACTAAATGGTCGTATTAAAATGCAATAAAAAAAGTTGAATTTTTTACCAAATAGTTAAATTTTTAATAAAAAAGTTTAATTTCAATCAAGAAAGATGAATGTTAAGTTTTAACAAAACAGTTGAGTTTTTGACCAATAAAGATGCATTTTCAACCAAATAGTCTTTTTTCAAACCAAAAAGTTTAAAATGCAATCAAAGCCAGTGGCATTTTCAACTCGAAAAGTGAAATTTTCAACAAAAATTAATCTTCATTCATACAAGATACATTTTTAATCCGAGAGGACGAATTTTTAACAAAACAGTTGAATTTTCTACCAAAAAATATGAATTTAACCATCAAAGATCTATGTTGAAACAAAAACATTAAAATGCAATCAAAACACTTGTATTTTTAACCCGAAAATATGATTTTTCAACAAAAATGATCAATTTTTAATTAAAATATAAATAATCGACCAAAAATAAATTAGTGAAATTATCGGTTAAAAGAAATCTAGTTTTAACAAAAAGTTGAATTTTTAGCTAAAGAAATGAATTATGATGAATGTTCAACAAAGACAGTAAAGTCATAACAAAAGATTTCAAAATTTTAACTAACAATTGAATTTTCAACAACAAAAAAGAACTCGCAACAAAACATGTAATAGCTAATACACAACGCAAAAAAATATTTTTATTTTTAATAAAAAATAGTTAAAGCCAAACAAAAAAGATAAATTTTTAATCAGATAGTTTAATCCTTAACAAAAACATATTAATTTTTAAAGAAGATTAATTTTCTACTAAAAAGACGGAATTTAGCACCAAATACATGAATTTTCAACCTGAAAAATCTATTTTCAACCAAAACTGGAAGGATTATATTTGCAGCAAAGAAAATTGACTCACAACAAAAAAAAAGTGTTTCGAAAAATAGTTAAATTTGTAACTAGAATTATGAATCTTCAAGAAAAAATTAATTTCCAAGAAAAGAGTTCAAAATCCAACCAAAGAGTTATATTTTCATTCGAAAAGTTGATTTTTTAATCAGGAAGATTAATTTTCTACCCAAGAAGGATAAATTACCAACAAATAACATAAATTTTCGTACTTAATTTTTAGTACTTAAATTTTTAACTAAAAAATATGGATTTTTAACCAAAAAGGGAATAGTAAAATTTTCAGTTAAAAGAATAAACTTTCAACAAAGAATAAAATGACTTCTCAACAAAATAGTTAAATTTTTAATGAAAGAGACAAATCTTCAATAAAAAATTAGTTTTTAACAAAATAGTGAAACTTTCGAGCAAGCAATTGAAATTTTGACAAAAAAAAAAGATTTTTTTAAGGAAAAAGTTGCATGTTCAACAAAATAATAAGACTTCCAACCAAATGGTAAAGAGACGAGATGAATTCGAAACGAAAAATATAAAAGCAGACATTTCAACAACAAAAAATTAACTTTTACCCGAAAATGTTCGAATTTTCTTCTTGGTTTGTATTAATTCAGTTTAATTCAAGAATATTTTTAAAAAGTGCGAAGAGGGGAAGATTTTTAAAATTTATCAGCAGGAAACGTACTGAATGAAATTTTTAACATGCTTCATGGACGGCCCCCGGGGAAAAATTTGCAAAAAAATAAAAAAATATTGAGCCAGTAATGAAATATTTGGGTAATTTTAGCAGATAAATTAATCATAAATAAGCATTTATTAATTGAGAACCTTGTTGAGTCGAGGATCCCGAAGATGCCCAATTCCCTTGACCATGTTGATGGGGACAATTTCTCCAGCAACTTCGTGGATCTCTCTCTGGTGGACATCCTTGATAGCTGGATGGGAAGCTGGAAGCACCCGCGCCCAGTTTCCTGCCCCATTTCTGCAGGAGGATGATCTGAAACCATTATTAATTGATCGGAATCAATAAACAATCAATTATATATTTTTTATCTTTCCCAAAGACGAAGTTAATATTTAAATATTTAAATATATTAGTCGTCTCTCCTATGCTAAATGTTCGCGAAAATTCATTTTCAAAATTCTCCGACTTTTCCCTGATAATTAATATTCAAAGACAAGCGTTTTAATATTGTCAAATTTTTCAAATAACATGTTTCATAAACGAAATAAAACAATACAATTTTAAATTAAAATTATGAATATGAAATATATTTATTTACTAAAAACAAAACAAAAATTAATTTTGTACACAAAAGTTAAATTCTGAACAAATTACAGCGAAACCTTTCAATAGCCCTCCTTTCTATAGCCCTTCCGAGAATTGACGCCGCGCCGCAGGTAGGTGTCACAAGAGCTGCGCGGAGTGCGCGGTGGTTGTAGTTGACACTCAAGCGAGCACTCAGGAGTGACCAAACTGAATAAAATTATTGAATTTTTAACCTATAGAGATGTGCAAGGTGACGATTCGGCGGACGATTTTAAATTCCCGATTTTTCCCGGTCAAGTTTTCCAATTTCCCCTGTCAGCTAAAAGCAACATATTTATATTTGCTACAAAACGTGAACATTTATTTTAATTGAGGACGTTCATTCTAAATATCCTTTAACGAAACAAAGCAAAACATTTCAGAATCAATTAATTTTGACAAAAATACTTAAATTTTCTACTAAAAAATATCCATTTCTTTACAATAATAAAAGAAACGGATTCTTAACAAAATAGTTCAATTTTAAACCAAAGAGATGAATTTTTAAATAAAATTATATATCTTTACATGGATTAGTTAAATTTTAAACTAAAAAAATCAATTTCCAAATAAAATTATGAATATTTAACTGGTAGACTTGAATTTTCAACCAAAAAGATGAATTTATAAGCAAGAAGATTAATTTTTAAAACTAAAAGATAACCTTTCTACCATAAAAGATAAATTTTCAATGCAAAAGGATGAATTTTGAATAGAACGATTGAACATTCAACCAAAAAAGGTTAACTTTTTACAAAATTGTTAAATTTTCAACATGATGATTAAATTTTTAACGAATTAGTTAGACTTGAACAAATTTATTTGAATTTTTAACCTACATACATGATGTTTCATAGAAATAGTTGAATTTTCAAACAAAATAATTAAATTCTTTACAAAGTAGTCGAATTATTAATCAAATACAGTGAAACTCTTCTATTGCTCCGATTTTGGGGCTGACGGTGGGTGGGAACTAACTCATTGTAGCCCGTTCCACGCAGCCCCGGATTTTCAAAAAAATAGTTGAATTTTAATGCAAGGAAGGTTAATTTTTTACAAAATAATTAAAACTTCAACAAATAGTTGAATTTCCTATAATAAAATATTAATTTTTGACCAAACAGTTGCGTTAACAACAAAATAGTTTAACATCTAAGCAAATTAGACGAATTTTTAACAAAATAGTTGATGTTTCAATCAAATAGTTAAATTTTCAACTGCAAAGGACAATTTTTCAACAAAATTGTTGAATTTTCAATAAACTAAAAAAATTTATAACTAAAAATATAATTATCAGGAGGAAGTAATAAAAAAATAAATAAATGAAAATACACGGTGGCCGCAAAACTTCATTTTCAAAATTCAGTGATTTTTTCCTAACTATTAATTTTCAAAAACCATAATTTTAATCTGGTAACATTCTTAAAATCGAGCCATATTTAAAGAGAATAAAACTATTTCAAATTTAAATTATTATATTAAAATTTTATTATCCTTGACAATTATTTTAAGTGCTGTTTATAGGAATTTTCTAACTTTCCCTGACTTTTCCTTCTCCAATTTTTCAGTTTTCCTAACCCTGATAAATTTTTCTTTCAGGTTAATTTTTTCACCGAAGAAATTCATTTTCAACCAAAAAGATAAAATTTTAAACAAAAAAATTAATCTTGAACCAAGAAGATAAATATCTTCCAAAAAGACGAATTTTCAATAAAATAGTTCAATTTTCAATCATAGAAATTAATTTTTCACAAAATACATAAATGATGAACTGATAAAATAAATTATCAACTAAAAATGAAATAATTCGATTTTCGGGTAAATATCAATTTTCAACAAAACAGCTCAATTTTCAACAACAAAGAAAATAAAGTTTTTGAATTAAAATGAAATTGTAAACAAAATTTAGGTCCACGTAATAAGAATCACGAATTTTTATTTTCGAGCATGAAAAAAAGGACAGAGCACAACACATTAGTTGAAGTAGGAACCACGCTTATTTCCCCTCCCTCACTTATTAACATTTCCATGAACATCAATCAACAATCGCTACAACAATTCAACATCAATCGCTTCTGTTTCGCCACTTCCCTCCTCGACCATTTCTCATCATCCCTTACCCTCAATTCCATGATAACCCTCCCTACTTCCCATCTACAGGCTTTTCATATTACCCCTACCCTCACCATCTCAACCCTACCTTCCCATACTCCCCTTCCACTCATTTCGCTCACCTTCTACCACTTTCCTTAACTTTCTCTATCTAACCCCATTACCTCCTCTACTACCTTTTAAAACCCCTCCTCCTCCT
>NC_046660.1:53718797-53789630 GCF_010883055.1 Belonocnema kinseyi
CCCCCTCTCATCATCCTTCATGATTCCCCCTTCTCGACTCGTCTCCAAACTTCCCCTCCAATCACTTCCCTCACATCCCCACCCAAAACTTCCCCTCTCTTATTTTTCTTACTTCCCATCCCGGGAAGTAGGAAACCATAAAAATCAGGAAAAAAATAATACATTTTTACAAGGAATCTGAATTATCATCAGAGATAGTGATGATCTATTAATGGAGATATCTTTCACCAAAAGTAAAATGGAAATCAACACTATCGATCTAAGTTAATTTCTCAAATAACAGAAATTCTTCAACGTCTTTTCAGACTAGATGGAGCCATGGATTAACAAAATCTTTAATTACATTTTTTCTGAAAAAAATCTCCTTCGCTGCGCTGAGAATCGAACCTCAGTTCTAACGATTGCCGGTAAGGTGCTTTTCCCAATAAGCTACTAAAGAGAAGGAAAAAAATTGGTTTGTATAAAAACGTAACACCTTGATAAAGAAAGCGTGTATTATTGAAAAGGGATTCTTCTTTCAATCTCTCTAGTAGCTTAATGGGAAAAATACTCGACTGGCAATCGGAAGATTTGTGGTTCCGTTCCGAGCGGAGCGAAGACGTTTTTCAGAAAAATTTTAATTTTAATAAAAAATCAAATCCTCGAATTAATTTGTAGCTGACAAATTAGGATGGAATTTTAATTTCAAGTCAAAATGTACATCCCCTGTAGATCTGTTGATTCAAATAGCAATTCTGCATATATTGCTTGTCACAGGTGAAACATACGCTGGATAGTGATTAAGGATTCACACATAAACAACTGGAGCCAAATGAAGTCTCTAAGGATCACATATGTTACTTGGAAGGACCTATCCTACATTTCAGTTCGACTCTTCTTAGCGAAATATCTTTTAAATTAATAAAAAATAGATTCAGCGAGAATATTTGTCGATAGAGAATTTGAAAAATATATTTTTTTGAAGTAGCTTCGAATACTAAAAGTGAGCAATGCTTCTTTTAAAATATATAACTAACATATAAACCAATCACATGCTTTAAAGGTGCTTTATAATTTGAAAAACGTAAATATTTTGCTAAAATTTTTGGAAATTGTTTTAAAGATATTTGGTGACGTCTACCTGTCGAATTTGAATTTTGATTTTGGTTAAATAGCGAAATATTATTGCATAGTTTTACATTCTCATCCTAATGAGAAGGTAATGGTTACATATGAAAAATGAGTTTCACGGATTCTATCAAATGTCGACGTTCTGAGGCTCCATGGGTTCGAAAAAATAGTTTTTACGTCGGTGTCAGGCGTCGTTGTAGTCCGTAAACACGGTAACATTTCAAGCAATTATTCGATTGGATTCTCCTTAGGCACAATTTATAAGGATATGGAAAGAAAGGACGAGCTCATTAGCCAGCTTTTTTAAAAAAAATTTCAAAAAGTAAGAGCATTTTGAAGATTTTTGAGCCCACTTTCTTTAATATTTGAAATTTTTTTCGATAAACAAACAATACAAATAATTTTAAGTACAAACAATTTATCCTAATTAGTCTTTTTGATTAAATAAAAACTACTAAAGTTATATCATTTTCAAAATCCAAAAAACCAAACGAAAATGAACATTTGCAGCCAAAAAAAAGCGTGATATGGGACAATGTCAAAAGAAGAAAAACGTTACTTTTTCAAAGCTTTACAAGATTGTCCAAACAACTTTTTAAATTTTGCAAACAAAAAATCGAAAATGCAAATTTTTAACGCAAAAAAGAACTAATGAAAAAACAATAACTCGAATTTGTGGAAAATAAAGCAAGATACGAAAAAATATAGATTGACAAAAATTGTGCACGTAAAAAGGAATTGCAAATTTTCAGGAATTACTTTTTTGTAGGATAAGTAGTTTTTATTTTATCTTTGAAAAACAACATGGAAAATAAAAAAATTATATTTGAGTACAAGGATACAAGCTACGAGAATAAGTCAGATAAAATTTATTGAACCAAAAAAGATTTACAAATTTTTTACGAATATTTTTTTTATAAGCAAGTTAGTTTTTAAAAAATTGTAAACAACTAAGAATAAGATAATAAAATTCAGAATAAAATTTAACGCAAAATAAGAAACAAATATTAAAGTTATCATGATAAATACAATTTAAGCTTATTTTGCAAAATTTACTATCCAATACCAGGCAGAGGTAGATAAAAAATGTATTATATTTAATATAAAAGTGTTGAGCATAATGTAGAAAATTTGATATTTGTGGCAAAATCGAGTGCGAAGCACGAGATACGCGATGATAATGTGTTCGCTAAAGCCGAAAGAGCTTTAACAAATAGAGTTCACAATCGCAAAATTGCAGTTGTCGATTCGTTGATCTTTAATTTTGAAAGGATTGTGAACGAATATGAGAGAAATGCAATGCTCGATCGTGAATATGAGCATGCACAAATGTGAGAAAAATACAAAGTCCGAGCGCGTTGCGCGAGGTACAAACTCGAGTGCGAATGAGAATTTGCCCGCGCGGCGGCAGATTTTTTAACTTGAAATGTAACTGAGAACAGGGTTTTAGTGCCCTAGCCAAAGTGGAATCAATAAAATTGTATCATTTAAGAAAAATAAAAACAAAATAAGTCAGGAAGACGTGTCCTTATTTACTTTAAACCATTTCCCAAAATTCTAACTGAATATTTACTCAAATTATAAAGGCGTCGAATAAAGTATTTAATAATTTGATCACGTGACAGACTTTTGCATTCCATTAAATATTGTTCTGAATCCTCTTTTAAAAACCGAAACTGTAAATCTCGTACTTAGATAAGAATTTGTGGAATTTTAATTAATTACAAACTTTACAGCCTAAAAATCTTTAAAAAAAGGAAAAGGAAACAGCGTGTTTTTCACGAAAATAGGTAAATAATAAGGGAATACATTTTTTGTAAATAAAATAAATGCAGGTACTACTTTGCTTATATTTAAAGTCGAAATGTATTTTACTTCCAACAAAATAGATAGGTGTAACAGGAGCTGCGCGGGGTCTGCGGTCGTCACTCAGGCGAGCTATGTAAACCTGACAGCACCAGGTCATCAAATCATGTCTCCTATTTCATCATTAAGGGCTCATTTAATGCCCCATTGCCGAATTTTTATTCTTCATTTTTTTTAAATATGCATGGTGCTGCCAGCTTTACTTCAAGCCAGCAGCGCCACTCAAGGAATCCGTAAAAAATAATTATGTTAAATTCCCCTTTTTACAGGAATTTCCGGCTCATTTCCGACTCCAGAAATAATTTTAAACCACTGTCCTACCTTCATAATTAAAAAAAGGGCCGCGAAGGGCAAAGGGACAAAAACTTAATATTCGATTTTTCTTCCTAACATTAATAAGGGTCTATTTAGGGCTCATCTTCTATTAAGCTATGGATTTTACCACTTAGCCCTTTTTATAAAATATGCCACGGTGCTGCCAACTTCAAGCCAGCAGCGCTACTGGAGGAATCGGTCAAAAAATGATCATATCAAATTCCACTTTTTCACAGGAATTTCCGGCTCGAGATATCCCTTCGAACCACTGCTCTACTCTCAAAAGTAAAAAAGGGCCACGAAGGGCAAATGTACAAAATATACATTTTTGGATACTCTACCCAGCATTGATAAGGGACTATTTTGGGCTCACTTTCTACCCAACTATGTATTTTATTACTTAGCCCTTTTTATAAAATATGCCACAGTGTTGCCAGCTTTACTTCAAACCAGCAACATCACTGGAAGAATCGGTAAAAAAATTATATATTAAATTCCCCTTTTTGCAGGAATTTCCGGCTCGAAATATCCCTTCGAACCACTGCCCTACCTTCAAAATTAAAAAAGGGCCACGAAGGGCAAAGGTAAAAAATATAATAAAAAAATATAAATATTTTTGGATACTCTACCCAGCATTAATAAGGGACTATTTGGGGCTCACTTTCTATCAAACTATGTTTTTTACAACTTAGCCCTTTTTATAAAATATGCAACAGTGCTCCCAGCTTTACTTAGAGCCAGCAACATCACTGGAAGAATCGGTCAAAAAATTATGTATTAAATTCCATTTTTCACAAGAATTTCCGGCTCATTTCCGACTCAAAATATCCTATCCAACCACTGCCCTTCCTTCAAAATTAAAAAAGGGCCACTATGCTTTACTTTTACAGCTTCAGATGGTTATATTTCTTTCTTATTATTTATACAGTACATTCCTTTGATGAAAATTCTAACAATGATAACCTTTTTTAGCTATTTCTTATCGTTTACGAGATGCTTCATACATATGTTAATTTCGATTTTTTTAAATCCAATTATAGATGCTTGTAATCGTGAAAATCCATAGGATCTAAGGCTCATTTAGGACTCTAGAACAATCATGATAAAAATTAACAAAAAAAAAGTTGTTTATACAAACCTTCCAAAAATGAAATAAATTCAGGTTCATTTAAGGCTCCTACAATATTGTCAACCGGAAGTTCTTTCCCCTTGCATAAATTAGGGCTCATTATGGACTTATGTGGGCCCGTGGTCCCAAATTTAAGAATTTATTGTTATTATTATTCTTAACAATAAAGACCTAAATTTGGAACTACGGGCCCAAATTAGTCCATAATAAACCCTAAATTATTTCAGGGTAAACAATAGATTTAATTGTTTTGTTCACGTATTTTTGCAACGTTTAGATGCCACAATACCATATATAAGAAAAAAAGGGCAATGGAAAAATCGGCCTGCTTCCAGTCAATAATATATTTAAAACATATTTATTTTATTAAAAATCCATAGTTAAATAGGAATTAGGCCCTAAATAGTCCCTTATTAATGCTAGGAAGAGAATTCAAAAATGTATATTTTGTAACTTTACCCTTCGTGGCCCTTTTTTAATTTTGAAGGTAGGGTAGTGGTTCGAAGGGATATCTTGAGCCGGAAATGAGCCGGAAATTCCTGCAAAAAGGGGAATTTGATATAATCATTTTTTAACCGATTCCTCGAATGGTGCTGCTAGTTTGAAGTAAAGCTGGCAACACTGTGGCATATTGTAGAAAAAGGGATACATAGTAAAATCCGCATAGTTGGATGGAAAGTGAGCCCTAAATAGTCCCTTATTAATATTGGAAAGAGAATTCAAAAATGTATATTTTGTAACTTTGCCCTTTGTGGTCATTTTTTAATTTTGAAGGTAGGGCAGTGGTTCGATGGGATATTTCAAGTCGGAAATGAGCCGGAAATTCCTGCAAAAAGGGGAATTTGATATAATCATTTTTTGACCGATTCCTCGAATGGTGCTGCTGGTTTGAAGTAAAGTTGGCAACACTGTGGCATATTTTATAAAAAGGGCTAAGTAGTACAATCCATTGTTAGATAGAATAGAATTCATTTTAGGAAGAAAAATCGAATATTAAGTTTTTGTCCGTTTGCCCTTCGCGGCCCTTTTTCAATTATGAAGGTAGGACAGTGGTTTATAGGGATTCCTGGAGCCGGAAATTCTTCTAAAAAGAAAAATTTCATATAATCATATTTGACCGATTCCTTGAGTGGCGCTGCTGGCTTGAAGTAAAGCTGGCAGCACCATGCATATTTAAGAAAAATCAAGAGACGAAAATTCGGCAATGGGGCATTAAATTAGCCTTTAATTATGAAATAGCAGACATCATGATTTGATGAACTGGTGCTGTCAGGTTTACATAGATACTCAGGCGAGCACTCAGGCGTGAACAAACAAAAGCGGAGCGGGCTATAATGAGTTATTTCCCACTCGCCATCAGCCCCAAAATAGGCGCTATAGTAGAGTTTCGCTGTATATAAATTTTAAATTATCATCCAAAAAGTTAATTTTTAATCTAACAATAAAATATTTAACTAAATGGTTTAATTTTCTACCAAACTTGAAATTTCAAGCCGAAAAGAGGAATATTTTCTAAAAAGCAGTTTAAATTTCAAGCCGAATCTACAAAACAATTGTGTTTTTAACTCTAAAATATAAATTTTTAACAAAAAAATTAATTTTAATGCAAAAGTTACAGTTGAAAGTAAAAATGGCATTTTCAACCAAAAATGTTAATTTTTAACAAAAGATTACATTTTCAACAAAGAATTAAATTTTGTATCAAATACCAACTTTTATCTTCAACCAGCTTCCAACCAACTAGTTAAATTTCCACTAAAAAGTAGACTTTTATTAAAAGATGAATTTGCAATACATAAGGACGAATTTTCTATTCAAAAAGACGAATGTTCAACAAAACAGTTGAATTTACGACAAAAAAAATTGTCAACAAAATTGTTGAATTAAATAAAAGACTTCAATTTTCAAGCAAGAGATTCAATTTAAAAAAAAACAACGACTTTTTAAAAAAATAGTGGAATTTTATACCAAAAAATGAATTTCATATCCAAAAGACGAAATTTTAATAAAACAATTAAATTCTTTACAAAAACAAATTTTTTTTTCGAACGAAAGATGCACTTTCGCCCAAATTGATCACTTTTTGAAAAAATAGTGAAATTTCCTACCAGAAGATATATCTTATATAATAAAAAACAAATGTTCAACAAATATTGAATTTTTGACAACAAAAAAAAAAATTTTAAACAAAAGAAGAATTTTCGACCAGAAAAGATGACTCTTCTTGTAGTACCAAGTAGAATTTCCCACAAAATAATTAAATTTTTAGCTAAATGGTAGAATTATGAACAGAAAGATATGGAATACCTTTCAAATAAAAGTAGTTCGTTTTTCTTATTGGGGTCTATTAATTGAGTGTTATCGTGCCAAGAATCCATTCTCTGAAAAAATAGTTTTTCTATGATTTTAAGAATAAAAACAATATTACTAATGATAATATTAAAAATAAAAAACATTATTTTTAATGAAAATTTTTTAATATAAAAAATATTTTTTTTAACAATGAGCTTTGCAATTTAATTTTTTTGTAATATCGCCTCTTACCAATTTTTGAAAAATGTCTGAATATTAATAAGTGATAGCTTATTTTTTCGAAAAAAGTGTTTTCAACAACTCTACTGTTTCCAATTTTGAAACAAAATTTTTTAATGTCTGCAATCGTTTAAACCATTTGTTTAACCATTTGTTTTTTTAAACTGGAAACAGTATAGTTGCACGGAATATTACCCGGGAAAAAATTCGCCAAGATTAATTAAAATTCAATCAATTGTTAATTTTTTTAAATTTATTTTTTCGTTTAAAAAATAGATGTTTTTTTTAACGAATAATTTTTTTATTATTTTTAAGCCGCGGAATATGCTAAATGTGGTGTCAAATTTAATTTTTTTTTATTTGAAGATAAATGTTTCCTTTTTCTAAGAGTTACACTACTTGTTGATCCGTCAAACAAAAGAATTATACATTTACCTTGAATAATCAGTTCCTCAGAATATTTTTTTTTTCAAATTACGACATTTTTATATTTCAGTTCCGCAAGCCTATAAAATTGACAACCACCTCGACTCAACTCGACGTTGACGCAAATTGTTTTTTTGCTTTTATGTCATTTAGTACAAGGACCCGGTCCAGTACCCGGTGCTTTTATAGTTTTAATGGCCTTTATCCAATTTGAACTCGTATTGGCAAAAACGATTAAGAATTAGACAATGTAAATTGTAGAGTGGTTTGAAATTTATTTCGTATAATGCAATATGCTCAGGTGTGAAATGGAATGAGTGTCGAAATAATAGCAGATCTCATTAATAAATTTGTACCAATTACGATTCGGTTGTAAAAGAGTAATAATTCTGAATCCAATTCAACAATGTAGAAAATTATATTCCTATTTGCTGAAACTTGTTGACCCAGCTTAATACGATAATTTATTCATATGAAAAAAATTTTTGGATGGTATAAACATTCTTTGATTTTTACGTCCGGAAAACAACAATGATAATAATAATAAATAAATAATAATATAACGAAATAATAATAAAAAATAACAAATAAAGTATTCCTTTTCTTTTTTGAAAAATTGTCACGAGATTCAGTTTGCTCCTGACTTTAAACTTTACGAATTTTTTGCATCATCAATTTAGTAAATCTAAATTTCCAAAGAAGGACTTTTATTTCGTGACAAAATTTATTTGTGCATATTTTTGAAAATTGAAATATTATTCCTAAAAGAGATAATTTTATGTGTAAATGAATTTTTAATGTTGGGATATAATTATGCCCTTGAAATTTTGTTATCAAACTATAATTTATCAGCTTTTAATACAAACTAGGATTTTTTTAATTTTACAGAATTTTAAACAATTCTAGGAAAACTTTGAATTGTTTCTAATGATATTTAGGACTCTTCATTGACTTTTCTATTTTTCTGAATGCAATTTTTTTCTGCGAAATTAGAATTATTTTAAAAGATATTAAGTAGTTTTGAAAAAATTAAATAATAATCTAAAATTTTAAAATATTCCAATTGTTTTATTTATTTATTCATTCAACAGTGTAGGGCAATGTTATTAAATGTAATTTGCATTGCAATGCAATGTAAATTTGTAGAAAAATGTATATTTTTGAAGATTTCTAAATAAAATTTTGCAGACTTTTAAGAATTTTAAAAGTTTGCAAGATAATACAAAACTTCTGTTAAGATTCGTGGGAAAATTTGCAATAATTATTTTTCTTGAAAAATTAATTTTAGAAAGATATTTTTAAATATTTCAGAAGATTTTAAAAATTTGTCAAACAAATATAGAAAATTTAAAGGCAATTTTTTAACTTTGCAGATTGAAAAAAAGGTTAGAAAGAATCTTAATTATTTTTGAGGATATTTAGAATTTGAAAGTTTTGGAGAGATTAAGAAATAATATAAAATAAAATAATAAAATATACGGAATGTTTTAAAAATCTTCAAAAATAGAAATTTTGTTTTAGACTGTTTGTGAACATATTTTGAAGTATATTAAGAATTTGTAAAGGTTTCAAGAAAATAAAACACTTTTCTTAAGATTCGTTGAATTTGGTGTTTTCCGGACGAATTAAAATGTTATTATCAAAGATTAAGACCGGTTTCGATTGAAATATGAACTGATACATTTTTTGTTGAGAATACATATATTTTTTGTGACAATTGATATCTTTGTTTAAAAATATAACTATTTCGTTGAAAAATCGTATTTTTCTGTGGAAAATTAACCACTTGCTTGAAAATTTAACTATTTAATTTTAAATTAATTTTCTTTGTAGAAAATTCATCTATTTCATTATCAATTCCTTGTTTAGTTTAAAAATAAATTTTTTTGATTGAAAGTTCATATATTCAGTGTACAAGATTAAACTCTTTGAAGAAAATTTGTCTGTTGTAAAATTGCAATGTTTTTTTTAATAAAAATGCATATGGCTAAAAACGAATCCTTTTTACTTGAGGATTCAAGTTTTTTACTGAAAATTCGTTTTTTTCTTGGATGAGTTTAGTTTTATTTCATCGAAAACAAAAATCTTTTTTTCATTAAAATATCAACTGTTACATTTTTTGTAATTCATTTTTTTGGTTGAAGATTCATAAATATATTTTTTTGTTGAAAATGTAACTATTTCGTTGAAAATTTGCCTTTTTTGTCAGTTAATTAACCTTTTTGATAGAAAATCCATCTATTTGATTGAGATTTGACATATCTGAAATCTTAAAAATATGTTTTTGAATTTTCTAAACAATCTTAGAAAAATCATATTCATTTAATTTTAAAAAGAAACTGATAATACTTATTTCCTAGTTCTCAAACTTCAGAATATAATTCTGGATTGAATTTAATTGTCCTACAATTTTTAACAAATAAATAGTTATCCAAAATTTTTATTTTGTATTTAAAATGATTTTTTTCCTCAAAGTGAAAAACTACTTGTGCACGCGGCCCGTTTGACGATGGTAGTCCTTTTATAAATTTATAATTTACAAAATAACAAATGTTTCTTAAATTTATTTATGGTTATGATTTATATTATGGGAAGGAATATTGGATCCTTTGAGAAGGGCCTTGGATTTTATTCTCTGATTTTATGATTTCCTCATTGCTCATGCTAAAGTGGATAATTGCAAATAATATTCAACGAACAAAGAGTGACGTAACATGGTATTTGTCACAACAGCTTTTTGCCAAGACGTCATTTGTAAAGCTGAAGCTAATTAAATTACATATTTCAATGTTATGTTAATTAATGCATTATTGGTTATATAACATGCTGAATTCAATTTTATATTTGCAAAGTGAAAATCTTTCATTGATGAATAACAAATTTTGAACCGGTTTATGATATTTGATATAATTAGTATCATTATTTAACGTATAATTTCATTTAAGAGAGTATTATTTAATCAATGCTAACTTTTCCTATTAGTGCCTTTAAAATCTTCAATTTGAAGAAAAAAGGGTGGCAATTTTTTCGAAAAAAAAAATTCCCAGTCATTTCCGTGCTCGTCAAAAATCCAATCAATGATAATTAAAAAATTCAAACTTTTAATGTTGAAAATTTCTTCATTTTGAGTAATCAAAACTGAACCGCAAATTAAAGCAATTTTCGGTTTTGAATTTTAAACTTTTATAATTGAAGCTTAGTAGATTTTTTTTGAATTTTTTAACTTTTATAAATAGTAACATCATAGCAATAAATCAATAAAAATTAAAAAAATAAAATAAGGGGACCCAAATTTCCCTCTTTCAACTCACAAAAAAAGATCGAAAATAAAATGTTCCTCCTTTCAACTCAATTAAAATGTTTGATAGAAAAAATGGCCTTTTCCAATTCAGAAAAAAATCAAAATTTAATTCCTAATAACTTAATAAAAATGATGAAAATAAAGAAAAAGCCTCTTTCAGTTCTTAAAAAATTGAAAACTAAAAATTTCCTCCCTTCCAAATAAATAAAAATATTAAAAATAAAAAATTATCTTTCCTATTCAGAAGAACTCGAAATAAAAAATGTCTTCACTTCAATTCGATGTTAATAAAAATAACTCTCTTCCGATTCAGAAAAAGAATTGAAAATAAAATGTTACATTCTTCAATATTATAAAACTATTGATCAGAAAAAATTGCATTCTTCCAATTAAACACATTTTTTTTTAACTTTCCCGCCTTCCAACTAAATAAAAAGGTTAAAAATAAAAAATTCCTCTTTCAATTCATAAAAACATGCGAAATAACAAATTATACCCGTAAACTCAATCAAAATGTTTAAAAGAAAAAAGCATTTTCCAATTCAGAAAAACAAAATTTCCTTCCTTCGACTTAATGAGAGAATAAAAAAGAAAAATTATCCTTCTTCCAATTCATAAAATATTGAAAACCACCATTTTCTCCTATCCAACCCGATAATAAAATAATAAAACAATTTAAAAAAGGCTTTAATTAGGAATCTATTAATTCCGAATTATTTAAAAATTGAAAATAGTTTTAAAAGTTTTTAAGTTTAGAGTCCACAGATAGTGCCCGAATACGACGAATTATGTTTTTAAGCTGATAAAATTTCAAAGAAAGCTGACAAGCCTGACTTTGCATTAAGTGTTTCAATTTGTTTATAAATAAACAAATATGACGAAAAAATGGGTTTTTTATATTTAAATTTCACGTTGCTGATGAATATTATAAAAATAATTATTGTTTAACAATTATTGTTATAATCGGCTACGTTTCATAGATTTACACTAGAAAAACATATTCTATAATAATACAGAAAAAATTGTTAAGAAAAAATGAATTGTTTAAAATGTGTTTTTTAACATTTTTAATCATTTAACGTTCTTTAAAGTTATATTGCAAGAAATTTGGATGAAAATAATAGCATAAAAAATTTCTCCTAAGAATATATTTTTTAATATTATAAAAAAAATTTAATAACCAAATGAATTATTCAGGCGTTTGTCGACAGATAAATTCGATTTTTCGATGTCCGTTTTTGATCTTCATATTTGTCCGCTTTATGTTAGTTTTTTATAATTTCATCAAAATTTATAATTTGCTGATAAATATGATAATTTTTTTAACCAAAATTAACCAACAAATGCATGTTAGGGGCATTTGACAACGGATTTTTGTTTTTTTATGTCAGTCCATTTAAATGGAAACTTGGTGATAATTTCGTCATTATTTATAATTTGTATGATGCTTTTAAACAAATTTAATAAACAAAAGAATTAATCGGGCATCTATAGACTCCATTAATGCATTCGTTTAAAAAAATTATGTAATTTATCAACTGAGTATACGTGCTGATAAAATTATCATCGACTTCCCGACTAAAATTACTGACATTGAAAATAATCATTTTTCCGTAAAAAAAGGCGAAAAGTGCATATTTTAACTGAATTTGAAGAAAAAATAACATAAAAAGAATCAAAAAATTATTGATGCTTCTGAAATTATCGTGATTTTTCTTAGTAAAATAACTAATATAAAAAAACTATTTTTTTCATCGACAAATATATTTGTTTATTAAATTCGTTTAGGGAAGGCAAAAAATTTATCAACTACGTATGAGCGTTAATGAAATTATCATCGATTTCCCAATTAAAAGGGCTGACATGGGAAAAAACTAATTTGTCTGCCACTAGGTTCGCGAATAATGAATTTGTTTATTAAATTTATTTAAAGACTTGAAAGTTATCAACTAATTATGAATGTTGCTAAAATGATCATAGACTTTCCAATTAAAAGGATTGGAGTGAATAGAAAACGAATTTTCCGTCGACAAATGCTCGAATAATGCATTTGTTTATTATATCTGTTTTAGAAAATCATACAATTTATCAACAAATGTTAAAATTTGCTAACATTATCATGAGGTTCCTAATTTAAAATAAAATAACATAAAATAAAGAGTATTATCGTCGACAATTGCCTAAATAATGCATTAGTTTATTAGGTTGGGTTAAAAAAATCATAAAATTTATCCACAAATTATGAACGATGCTAAAAGTATCATAAAATTTCCATTTAAAAGGGAATTACATTTTAAAAAACAATGAATTTTTTCTTTCGACAAATGTCCGCATAATGCAATTGCAATTAAATTTGTTACCAAATTATAAAATTTATTTAAAAATTGGGAATTTTGCTTAAATTATTATAAAAAAAACTGATATCAAAACTGAAAAACATGAAAATCAAAAACTGACATAGAAAAAAAAACGAAAATTTCCATCGACAAATGCAAGAATAATTTGTTTACAACATTTGTTTATAATATTAAAAATAATTATCTTAAGAAAAAATTTCTTTATTTTAATATTGTTTTCATCCAAATATCGTGTAATATAACTTGTAAAGATGAAAATTTATAAAAAATTATAGAAAACAAAAAATAATTTGTGTATTGAATTATGATGGAATATCTTCAAGTGAAGTAAATCCATAGAAAAAATTGCCATTTTTGTCATCAATTTTTTTATTTATTAAAAATTAAAAAAATAGATAAAAATCATATTCGACAACATTCATTGAAATTATATCAGCTTTTTAAAAAAATTTGGTGTCAAATCCCTTAATACATGTGGGCTTTACGTTATTTTAAACTAAAAAAAGAATTTCTTTCCATTGTAGCACGTGCAGATGACAGTTGATAATAAAGTTGTCTTTACAATGATACGAGTCACTTGATGCAATTGAGATAATTGAATTGAAGTCGTACAACTTACAGATGTAATGACTTGAAGTGAGGCAGGCAATTGTAGATTGTTGCAAGGTGGCCTTTAAACATTTTCCGGAAAATGTTTAACGTACAAAGAACAAAATATTTGTTTATCGCACTTAATATTCTATTATCCACTTAAGAAGCAAACTCAAACAAAAAGGGCACTTGCTCATTTCATGAACTCAATTTTCTTTATTTAGCTTCTGCCTAAAAATGTATTATCATGATAAATTAAAAAAAACATATTGTTAAATTTAGTAAAATTTAAAACATAAAAAGCGGAGAATCTAAATATTCATATAATTAAAATAATTTCTTGAAAGATAATTATTTCCGAAGTAAGAAATTAAGACGAGGATTTAAATTTCGCAATATCTACTTTATTTATTTAAATTTATTTATTAGAAATTGTAATACATTATTTAAATGCAGTTTTAAACAATATTTTTTTGTCACATGGCGGTTCCGAATTATGCACAACTGTTGATCTTTCGCGTGCGAGAAATTATTCTAAAATGAGAAAGAGTAGGATAATAGGAGCCTATTGCACGGGGAGGGGTTTGGGTATGACAATGGTGTACTTGTTGATAAGATTGCACTCACAGTCCGTATCTATAGTTATGCCAGCACAATAGCTACCTTGAACTTGATTATTTTATATCATAGAAACTTTATACCTAGTATCTTTTCATCGTAAGTGTAATTTAATCAATGTTATGTAAAAGAGATGAAGGGCGATTGATTATTCGATTAATCGATTACATATAAATATAAATATAATTGTGAAAGTCAAACGTTGAAAAAACCTTTTTTTCATTGTTGACAGAAGTCAGTGTGCAAAATTCATTTCTCAATAATATTTTGCCCCATTAAATTTTTTTTTAATCACCCATACTCTAATTCAGGAAAATCTATCTCTCAATTATATTTTACGAAATTTCCAGCGTTAAAAAAACTTTTTCATAGTCGGCCATTCTCTAACTCGAAAAAATTTATCTCTTATTTATATTTTATCCCAAATCCAGTATTAAAAAAAAAAACCTGTTTATAATTTGGCCATACCCTAATTCAACAAGATCAGCCTCTCAATTATATTTTATCCCATTTCCAGTATTAAAAAAAACACCTTGTTATAGTTGGTCATACATAAACTAGGCAAAGTCTTTCTATCAATTATTATATTTGAACTCATTTTCAGTATTATAGAAAAACATCCGTTTATAATTGGCCGTATGCCAACTCAGCGAAATCTATTTCTTATTTATATTTGACCCCATTTCTTTCAAAATACGGCGCTTTCATAAGTAGCCATTCCCTAATTCAGCAAAAGCTAACACACAATGATATTTTACCACGTTTCCAGAATTAAAGAAACACTTGTTTATAGTTGGCCATAACCTAACTGGGAAAAAGGTACCTCATAAGATGTCATGCAAAAGTGATGAAGGGCAATTGATTATTCGATTAACTATTGAAATGTGGGTAATGATAGTGCGAGTGACATAGGAAAATTAATTCCTCAGGTCAAAATTTAAAATATTAACTAATTTTTATTATATGATAACAATTTAATAATAGATTTTCTTAATCATCAGTTTACAGTTGGCCATGCCATAACTCGAAAAGATGTGGCTCTCATTTATATTTGAACCCACTTTGAGTATTTAAAGAAACCACCCGTTTACAGTTGGACATACCCTGACTCAGAAGAATCGAAATCTAAAGTAGATTTACTGTTATTTCCATCATTAAAAAAAAACTTGCTTATAGTTGACAATACACTAAATTGAAAAAATCTATACATATAATTTATATTTAAACCCATTTCCAGTATTTACAGAGAATCACCTGTTTAACGTGGGCCAAAAACAAAGTGGGCCAAATCTTCCGAACAATTATATTTAAACCCATTTCCAGCATTACAATAAAAACCATTCGTTTATAATCAGTCATGCCACAACTTAGCCAAATATACTTCTGATTTATATTTGAACCCTTTTTCAGTAATTAAAAATAACACCCTTTTATAGTTGGCCATACCCCAACTCTGAAAAAACTACTTTTCAATTACATTTAAAGCTGAATTGAAACCTTAAATCGGAAAAATCTGTCTCTTATTTAAATTTGATCCCATTTCAAGTAATTAAAAAAATACCCGTTTAAGTTGGTCATATCCCAACTCTGCAAAATCTAATTCTCAATTATACGTGGCCTCCAGTTTCAATCTTTTAAACCACCAGTTTAAAGGTAACCATACCGTAAGTCAGAAAAATCTATCTCTCAATTGTATTAATCACCATTTCTATACATATAAATGATATTTGAACCCATATCCAATATCTAAAGAAAATCAGCCGTTTACCGCTGACCAAACACAAAATAGGCCAAATCTTCCGATTGATTATATTTAAACCCATTTCCAGCATTACAATAAAAACCACCCGTTCATAATTAGTCATATCCCAACTCATCGATATAAACTTCTATCAAATATATTTGATCCCGTCTCCAGTAATTGAAAATAACACCCTTTTATACTTGGTCATACCCCAAATCTGAAAAATCGACTTCTCAATTATACTTGACCCCAATTTCATTCTTTTAAACCACCCTTTTATAATTAACCATATCCTAAGGCAGCAAAATCTAACTCTCAATTATAATAAACCCCATTTCCAGTATAAAAAAAACCGCTTGTTTATAGTTGGCCATAACGTAACTCGGAAAAATCTACCTCTTATTTACATTTGATCTTATTTTAAGTAATTAAAAAGAACACCCGTTTATAGTTAAACATACCTTAATTCTGCCAATCTACTTCCATTCTATTCTACCTACTTGCCAATTCCATTTTTTTAAACCACCCATTTATAGGTAACCATACCTGAAGTCAACAAAACCTACCTCTCAATTATATTTAACCCCATTTCCAGTATACAAAAAACACTTATTTATAGGTGGCCATAACGGAACTCTAAAAAATCTACTTCTTATTTAAATTTGATCCCATTTCAAGTAATTGAAAAGAACACTCATTTACATATGAAAAATTAAAAATTCCATTTTCAATCGCTACACGAATCCAATTTTCAAAAACCTGCCAAACTTTGACTTCAAAATTCTTGGATGATTTACCCGGAATTGGTTAACCTTTTTAGATCAAAATTTATTTAATTTATTTCAAAAACTCTATCTCAGGAGTACGCTTTTACTTTTTATTTAAACTGAATATTAAAATTTTTATTGCAATCTGCGATTTGGATTTTACAGAATTTATTTTCGCTCTCCTGAAAAATTCCGATTTTGTTGGTTATCCAGTTTTGTTTGTAGCTAACCATACCTCAACTCTGCAAAACTAACTTCAGATTTATATTTGACCCCATTTCCAGTATTTAAACAAACCACATATTTATAGTCAGCCATACACAAACTGGGCAAAATCTTCACATAAATTATGTTTGAACCGATTTCCAGTACTTGAAAAAAATACCAGCATATAGTTGGCCATATATTAATTCAGCATAATCTGCCCCTCAATTGTATTTTACCCCATTTCCAGTATCCCACTTCCAGTATATAAAAAAAACAATTGTTTATAAATGGCTGTACCATAACTTGAATTTTTCAAATTCAAAACAACATTGGTCATTTTTAGTCACTTTTTTGGGTTTAACTATCAACTTTTTTCAAGAAAATTAGGAAAATTTAGCAAATTATAATTGCTTATATTTTTAAAAATATTTTTCGATGGTATAAATTTGATTGAGAAACATTATAGGAACAAAATTTCAAACTATGGCTTCAAAATAGTTTTTTTTAAAGAGGAAATGATTGAAGACGTTAACCTTGGAATTTGTTTTCTCTATAATAACCAACTAAACATTTTTTCCAAATTCAATGCTACATGCTTTTTTATTGCTGAGTGCTTCTTAATTATCAAAGATACAGTGATAATCTTATTTTTTAGAAACAAAAATTAGATAAATGGAAACATGATAAACACTTTAACTGTGTCATTTAATACAAATGAAAATTTACATAATTAAGTTAAATTCTTAACCTTAAATTCCTTTTATCTATTCAATATTTCATTTTGAACGTTATAGATCAGCAAACCTCTATCGGAAAACGTTTAGGGCAAAGTAGAAGATGGATTTTGGTAATATGGTTCTTGAGGTAATGAGGTAGATATGAAAAAGCGGTAGATTTTTGTAGAAAAAACTACATTATTGCGTTACTAGCCAATATAATGAAAAAATGTTAAAAGTTGTAAATTCTAAAAAAAGGTACATAATTGTGCAATACTTAATTAAGTTTCTCATTTTAGTCATTCTGATCAGTTCTATCGTACTGATAAGTTTGACAAATTAAAAATAAGGCATTAAATCAAATTTTCTGTGAAAAAGAACGCCTTTTAACTCCGCTGGTATTTGCGCCCAGGACCTTTCGAGTGAAAATACTTTTTTTCGCAGAAAATTTGATTTAATGCGAATCTGATATAGTTTTCTCTGACCATTAATATTCAGACCAGAATCTTAATCTTATAATATTTGTAATATCGAATCTTTTGTAATCATACTAAAACAATTTCAAATTAAAATTAGAAATTTATATTTTATTTACTTATTTCGACCAGAAAAAATTAATCTTTGATCCTAAAGGACGATTTTTCCACAAAAAAGCTGATTTTTCAATTTTTCAAAATGATCAAGAAACGAGTTTAATTTTCAATGTAATATCTAATTAAATTTTCATCAAAAGAATTGAATTTTAAACCTACAAAGATGAATTTTAAAAAAGGCGATTTTTTAATTTTTTTTGCATTAAATATTATTTATTTATTCATTAAAAAGGAGGAATGTTTAAAAAAACACTTAAAATTACAACCAAAAAAATACTTTTGTAAAATACTTAAATTCCCAACATAATAATTTAAAATTAAAACAAATATTGAAATTTTCAAAAAAAAAAAAAAAAAAAGAAAAAAAAGATAAAGCGTCAAAGAGAAACAATTGAATTTGAAATAAAAAAATGAATTCTCAACGAAAAATATAACAGTTGATAATTTAAAAAACAAACAAAAAACGAGTTTTTAACTAAAAAGATGAATCTTGAACCAACAAAATGTTTATTTAATAAAGTAGTTCAACTTTTAACACATAGTTGAATTTTTATCTGAAATTATGAATATTCAACAAATAATTTAATAATAGATATCTCCGGACAAAAAAATTTTAATTTTAAATTAAAAAAGTTCAGTTCAACCAAAAAAGAGGATTTTGTTAAAGAACATAGTAATTTCTACCATAAGCGATGCACTTTTAAAACCGTAAGGACGAATTGAAAAAAATAATAATTGAATTTTCAACCCAAAAAAGATTTTAGTTGAATTTTTAACACCAAAATATGAATTATCAACAAAAAACTTAATTTGTAATTAACATACTTGAATTTTCAGTATTAATTTTTAACCAAATACTGGAATTTTCTACTCACAAAGATGAATATTTAACCAGATAATGCTATTTTCATATAAAAAAGAATAAATTTTAACGGAAAACAGTTGAATTAATAAAAAAAATAGATTAATTTTCAAATAAAATTAAGAATCTTTAACAAATAAAGGATTTTTTTAGCAAAGTTGTTCAGCCTTCAATCAAGTAATTCAATTTTCAACGAGAAAGTATTAATTTTCAATGAATAATGTGACAGTAGATATTTAAAAAAAATATTATTTTAGATAAAAACTGCTGAATTCAAACAAAAGAGAAGAATTCGTAAACAAAATAGTTGAATCCTCAACCAAAGAAGATTAATTTTTTGCAACGAAACAGTTGAATTTTCAACCAAGAAATATGACATTTCTACCGAAGGTAATAAATTTTTAAACCGAAAAGACAGTTTTTCAAGAAAATAGTTTAATTTTCAGTCAAAAAGGTTTTGGTTGTATTTTCGAAATAAAATTATGAATTTTCAACAAAATTAATTTTTTACTGCAAGAGTTGGATTTTTAACACAAAACGAGGAATTTTTAAACTAATAGGATAAACTTTTAATAAAATATGTAGTTGCATTTGTAATGATAAAAAATACAAATTGAATTTTTCACACCAAAATATGATTTTTCAACAAGAGTTGCATTCTCCAAAAAAAGAATGACTTTTTATTAAAATTGCTGAGTTTGCAATCAAATAATGAAATTTTGAAATAAAAATTATGATCGTCAGGAGGAAGCAATCGAAAAAATAAATAAAAATGAAAAGCAAATAAGTAATAACAAGAATATTATATCCGGGTGGCTGGGCTGTAAACTTAATTTTTTAAATTACCTCCATTTTAAATTCCAGTTTTGATATACATTTTTTTAAACAATTCAGTTTAAATATAATACATATTTTTAATTAAACATGTTTATTTCTATAAAGGAAATTCCTTTTGGATCCAATTCTCCCACATGACGTCCGAATGTATCATTAGGGAAATCCGGCTCTAAATGCACAGATGTTATACGATTCAGAGTAACGGGTAAATTCAGAAAATTACGAATAATTCTGATATCTCTTATAACCAGCGGACCATGAAATGAAGGCATCGGTCTATTTTCAAGTGCCAGAAAACCGCAAATCTATAGCAAGAATTGCTTTTCGCGTAAAAACCAAGATTAAGAATAATTTTTTCTCCTCTCGAAAAGATTCGATATAATAAAGCGACAAAATTACATCTTTGTTTATTCTCTGTGGGTCAATTTAATGAATTGAGAATATAAAATTAGTTCTTTTGAAAAAAATCCACTGTCAATTTCAGGAATATTAACGGATGGCCAGTATCGGGCCCATAACCTATTGACCTATTAAAAATCAGCCTTAACTTTTGCAGAATCATAGTTTTGTTCAGAATACAAATAAAAATATTTTTAAAGGAACTTTGTAAATATTATAAAATTTTGAGTTGCAAATCAAATTCCAATTCTTAAGGTATTGTTTACATTAACTTAATTCTTTGCAGGGGATAGGAAAAAATAATGTATTGATTTAGTATTTTTAAAAAGTTATCTTTGGGATTTTATCTTTCTCTAAAAAATATATGCGCATACTAAGCCCGATTTTTGTTGTCTCAAGTAGCTTTTAATTTAAAATATAAAATTAACCTTATAAATTCCTTGTTTACTATCTTTAATCTAAAATAATAGAAAATAAAAGCTAGGTAAACATTTATAATAACTGATGAAAAAAGATATCTTAACTACTGATGATCTTTTATTAGCAATATTAAATTAAGACGAAAAACATAGTTTAAAGGAAAATTGTTTAAGATTGTAAATCTCCATTTTAAGCTAATGTTTTTTTACAAATAAAAAATTTCCAGTGAAAATTGGAGGATGCCCTACAATTGTTCAAAAAATTTTAATCTTTAAAATCCAATTCTTTGCTACTAAAAATACCGATTTCCGCTATGTATGCCAAAAATACTACTATGTTAAATTTAGTTTCAAACGATTTACATCGCTAATATTTCAAGTAAAAATGCTTCTCTCTCAAAAAGAACAAAAAAATAGATGAATTTCCAACAGCGCTCAGTTTTTAACCAAAAACATTTTAACTTTAAACCAAAAACACTTGAATTCAATAAAAAAATATTTAACTTTTATTCCGAAAACAGTTCAATTCAACCAAGAAAGACGTATTTTCAACAAATTAGTTGAATCCTCAATTTAAAAAAATTAATTTTCGACCAAGCACTTGTATTTTTAACCAGAAAAGATTAAATATCTACAAAGAAGGATAATTGTCTACCAAAAAACTCGAAGTTTCCACAAAAAAGTTAAAAAAATAGCCCAAAAAAATATTTTTTCAATAAAAAAATGAACTTAGGGGTTGAAAATGCAAAAAAAAAAAAAATAGAAAATACCACTAATTATAAATTTATTCTTCATTGTATTTTTTCTATAAAATAAACTTTACAAAAGTAAAATCACATAATTGCTTGATTGATAAGGGGTTAAAGTAAAAAATCATTTTATAATTAGTGGTATTTTATATATTTTTATTTTTTGGGGGTTACCTTCTTGGAAATCCAATGATTTCATAAATAGAAAGAACAATTTCCAGTATAAAACCGAAAGTTTTACAAAAATTGTGAATTTCATAACTGAATGATAATCCAAAATTAAAAAAAAAAAACGTTTGAAAAACGTTAATATAACAAAAAATTGTTGCACGATTGTGAACCTTCTTTGAAATATAATTTTTTAAATTAAAAATCCCAATTCCCGACAACAAACACTAACTAAGCCAAAAATTGTTAAAGTATTTTGAAGTTTGTTTAAATTGTAAGGATTTTAGTTTGAAAATACTAATTTGGAATTTGAATTGAAAACATTATCTAAAATGGTTAAAAAATTATTAATCTTCTTTGAAATTTCATGCTTGTTTATTAAAAATAATAATTTCAGGTGGATCACATCAACATAAGCTCAAGTCGATGAAAACTTGTAAATATTATTTTAATTATATAATTACAGCGAAACTCTTCTATAGCGCCGATTTTGGGGCTGATGGTGGGTGGGAACTAACTTATTATAGCCCGCTCCACTTTTGTTTGTTCACGCCTGAGTGCTCATCTGATTGACAACCGCAGATCCGGCGCAGCTCCTGTTACACCCACCTGCGGAGCGGCGTCATTTTTCGAAAGGGATATAGAAGGGAGGGCTGTTGAAGAGTGTCACTGTATTTTCTATAAAAATACTAAACATTTTTTACGAAAAACACTAACATAAAAATAAAGAAAATTGTTCATAATTAAAAAGATTCTTCGAAATCAATTTTTGTTTAAAATAATCGATTTCCTTTGATAAACTTTAATAAAACCAGAGAATTTTAGAAAATTGCTAATCTTATTCGATTTATAATGAATTTTTAAAATAAAGATTTCAGATGAATATCACCAACATAACCAGAAGCCGTTAAAAAATATTTGAAATAGAATGATTTTATTTTTAAAATACCAATAATTTCTCACAAACAACACTTACAATGCTCAAAATTGTAAAAATATATTAAAACTTGTTCAAACTGTAATAATTGTGGTTAATAAATAATATCAACTTTCGATGTAAAACAAAATAATAACTTATAAAATTGTTAAAAAATTATTAATCTTTTTTGAAATCGATTTTTGTTGGAAATAACCGATTTCTTTGTAAAATGTTAATATAATCTGACACTGTCAAAAAATTGTTAATCTCGTTAGAAATACAGTAAAAAACTTCAGTAGCCCTCGCTTCTATAGCCCTTCCGAGAATTGACGCCGCGCCGCAGATAGGTGTAACAGGAGCTGCGCGAGCCTGCAGTTGTCACTCAGGCGTGGCCAAACAGAAGCGTGGCGAGCTATAATGAGTTAGTTCCAACCCACCGTCAGCCCCAAAATCGGTATAAAAGATAACATAACCTAAAATTGTTGAAAATTGGAAATCTCGATGACGATTGTCATTTAAAATACTAATTTTAAGCGAAAATGAAAGGTAAAATCCAAAAGATCACTTTTAAAAAATATAAAATTAATAAATTAATTTTCCTCGCTTCTGCGAATAGCTGAATCTGAAGTACAGAATTCTTAAAAAAAACACGGAATTTTATTTGTCTTTCTGAGGTGATAATTCAATATCCACAAGGCCAAAATACTTTGACTAGAGCTCGTTTAGCGCAGAATTCAACAGGCTTTCTAAGGCTTAAAAAATATTTTTAGCTCTACTCTGGACGGCGCTATCACCTTTCAAAGTCAAGGCTAATTTCTAATAAATGGGTCACCCGGTTAGTGGTCTGATGCTAACAGTCGGTATTGTATGTATTACTGTGTATACTAATTTATTGTAAATAATTTCTTTCATTTTCGAGAAATTATCTTTATTAATTTCTAGCAAAAATAAAAAACACCATTTTCAAAGAAGAAATGGTTCCCATTCTATTGTTTATGAAGATATAATAATTGTAAAAATGATTTGTTAATTAATAGAGTGATTTTTAAAACTTAAATTTCAAAATCCCCATTCCAAGTTTAAATTATAATTTTTTACGAGAATACCCTGATCCAAATGAGAATTATAATTCTAGAAAAATCCCAGTTCCAAATAAGAATTTGTTAAATATTACAAATTTCCCTGTTCCAAGTATGTATTATAATTCTTTTGAAAAATTCCTTGTTAAAATCGAGAATTGTAATTGATTCCGAAAATTGCCCGTTTCAACTCAGACAAAAATTCTTTTGGAAAATTCCCTGTACTAAACCAGCATTCAAAATTTTAATTCTTTTCATAAGTTGTCGGTTTTAACTCAGAATTATATTTCTTTAAAAAAATCCCTGTTCCAATCCAGAATTGTAATTCTTTTCGAAAATCCCCCGTTTGAATTCAGAATTAAAATTCTTTTAAAAAATTGCATAATCCAATCCAGAATCGATATTCCTGTCGAAAATTTCCAGTTCTACCTAAGAATTCGTTACAATTTGAAAATTACCTGTTCCAAGAATTTAATCTAATTTCAAAAATTCCGTGTTTTAACTCAGAATTAGAATTCTTTTGAAAAATTCCATGTTCAAATCCAAAATTTGAATTCTTTTCTAAAATTTCCCGTTTTAGCTCAGAATTAGAATTATTTTTAAAAAATTCCTCTCTCAATCGAGAATTATAATTCTTTTCTAAAATTTTCAGTTCCAGCTCAAAATAGCTCAACCTTAAAATATTTTGAAATCCCATAACTTATTTAAATACAGTCTAATTAATTAAGTTGATTTAAAAACTGGAAAGTTGATTTAACAAATTGGAATCAGTATACAGTAATTTCGCAGACATTTTTTTTTTATTTTGTAAAATTAAATAACGATGTTTTTGCTTTGTAAAAGTAACGTTATAATACGACAAATAATTTCTTAAGGGTTTAAAATTAAGTTCTTTCTGTTGCAAATTATTTTGTTTGTTAAAAATTCGACTGTTTTATAGAATAATTGTTTTTTTTGGCAAACAAATTTTTGGTTTAAAAGTGCAACTATTGGTTGAAAACTAATTTATTCAAGTATTCAAGTATTTTCTTAAAAAATTTGATTTTGTTTGTTAAATCCAACTTTTTTTTACTTTCAATTATAATAATTTTTGTTGAAATATCAACTATTACATTTTTTGTTGATTAATCTTTTTACGTAGAAAATTCTACTCATTGGTTGAAAGTTACACTACTTTCTTGAAAATTATAATTTGTTTTTGAAGATTCAAAATTTTAGTGAAAAATGTAACTCGTTGCAAATTAACATTTTGGTTGAAAATGCATATTCTCGGGTGGAAAATTCATCTATTTTGTAGAAGATTCATCTTTTAGCTTGAAAATTTAGCAAACTGATTGATATTTTTTTTTTGGCTGAGATATTTTTTTGTTGAAACTTCAACTATTTTGTTGATAATTCATCCTCTTGGTTTGAGAATTGATCTCCTTTCGTAGACATTTCACCTGTCCCAGTAAAAAATTAATCTGTGTCTCTCACAAATTCACTTTTTTATTGAAAATTCCGCAATTTGCTAGGAAATGGATCCATTTGGTTGAAAATTTATGTATTTTGTCGAAAATTCGTTTTTTTTGTAGAAAATAATCTTTGAGTCATGAATAATGCAATGGTTTCATTACAAATTATTTTTTTTTTTAGTTGAGGATTCAAATATTAGGTTGAAAATTCGTGTTTCTTCGTCAAACCTAACCGTTTTTTTATAAATTATAATCTTTTTTGCTTAAATATATTAAATATTATATTTGTCGTGGAAAACTCATCATCTTAGGTTGAAAATATAACTTCTTAGTTAACAGTTGAACTAATTTCTTAAAAGTTAATTTTTTTGGTTAAAAATGCATCATTTTATTTGAACATTCTCCGGTTGAAAATTAGACTGTATTGTAGAATAATCATTTTTTAATTTGAAATTAATTGTCTAAATCAAAATTAAACTTTTTTATTTTTGGTAAAAAATTGATCTTTCTTATCTTAAAAATTCAAATATATAGTTGAAAATTGTTACATATAAAAAATGTAAAAATTGTTACATACAAAAAATGTAACTAAAAAATTAATTAACTAACATTTGGATTGGCATCATGATTCACAATTCAATTTTTTTTTTATTAGCAGAATAGTGTCATCGCTAAAAAAAAGTGTCAAATCGTGCATAGCGTAGTGAGTCCGAAGCCTGGAAAAGTATACTATACATATACTTATAGTGAGTAATTCCCAGTGAATAGATTTGAGAACAAGGTTAACTCAGAGGGCAGAGGGGCTAGGTTAATTAAATTGTACTGACGATCGTTTAACCCTTGAATCAAGTTTTGTGCAACACTAATTAAAGCTGAAAGTAGCTAATTAGGTCCGCGAAATAATGTCTAAGCTTCAGATTAATATTCCTCAAATGTATTTCTTTATTAAAACAATATTTTCTGTTTTAATTTTCCAATTAAAAAAGTACTTCTCTAATTCAAACTGTAATTTATTCAAATATATATTTTAAGCATAATTACCCTACCTTCAGCCATTACGGTACCTATTGTTGTCAAGAGAGGAACAGGAATAACAATTTAAAATTCAAAATACACCAAAACCCCGATTTCGTAACCCCCGTTTTTGTAATTCCTAGAATAGCTGATCCACGTAGCTTCTCAGAAGGCAGGCCGAGAGACGGTTTCGACTGTCGTCTTGGAAGGGCCGCAGTTAGCGAGTACTCAGCATAGTATATTGCGCAATATTATGCATTCCAATTAGAAACGGTTCATACGGCCCTGAATTTATGTTTTGATTCCCCCGATTTAGTAACAAAGCTATTTGCAGGCAACTCCCGACACTGTTACTAAATCGGGGTTCTGGTGTAAAATAGGCTCGAAGTAAGAAATACATTGTAGAAAATTATGTATAATTTAAAAGTAGAGTCTATAAAAATTGAAAAGTTTTTATTTCGAGATCTTCAAACAGAAACCAATTTCAAATTTTACATTGAACATTGCAACACTGATTTCAGATGATTATAAAATATCATAGTAAAATTATGAAATTGTCACCCTCTACTATCCTTTGGAAATAATTATTAAGATCTTAAAAGGCTTTACTTTATAATTTTGCAACCTTGAACGATTTAAATTTCATACCAAGCCATTTTGAATGTAATATAAATTTACTCAATACTTATTAATGATTTAAATTTAGCAAATACTGTAGAATCTTTATGAATTTAATTTCAAAACTTAGGAATTCAATTTCTTCTTAAATATTCAGGGTCGTGAATGTAAAATTACTCAATTAGTAAGTTTATCGATTTACAACTATCCAATTTTTAATAATTGAATTTTAAATGATTCAATTTGCAAAATTTGATAAATGTACAGAAGGGTTTAAATAAAAATTTCGAATTACAAACACTATAGACTTGAAATAATCTAATTTATCATATTTTGAGTTAAAATTATTGAATTTGGAATGTTATGAATAAAAAATGCTTTAACCTTTACGGCCCTCATTTTTAAAATTAAGCTGCAGCGAAACTAACATTTTTTATCTGTCAATTTGGCATATAATTCAAACAAAAAATATTAAATTAAAAATACTTTCAATTTCAACTATAATTTAAATGACTTTTCAACCAGATAGTTCAAATATATACAAAAAACTTTTTATGAAAAATGGAACAGTTATATTTTCAGATAAAAAAAATTATTTTCAATCAACAAAAAAAATAACGCAATTTCAAGCAAATAGTTAAATTTTCAACCAAAGGGATATCTTTCTAACTACAATGATGAATCTTCAAGCAAAATAAATATATTTTTTTAAATAGTTCAATTCTCAACCAAATACATTTTCTACCAAAAAAGAAGAATTTTTACCCAAAAACATTATTTTAAACCAAGATTGATTTTCTATCGAAAAAGATAAGTTTTCAACAAAATACATGTGTTTTTCACAAAATAGTTGAAAAGCCTACTAAACAAAGTGAAATTTTTATAACAAATTTTTTTTTAAATATTTTAAATTTCAATAAAAAAATGGTTCATAAATTAATTGAAATCTCAAATAAAACAGTCTATTTTTCAAACCAAAAAGATAAATTTCCAACAAAAGAGTTGAATTTTCAACCAAGAACGATTTTTCAGTTGATAATGAAAAAAAAAAAAAAAAAGAAAATCAACCTGAAATGCTGCATAACAGTTGAGTAATCCTACCCAAGAATATGAATTTTTAACATGAAACATCAGTTTCCAAGCAAAAAATATTAATTTCCTACTGAAATAATTCAAATTTCAAGCAAATAGTTCAATTTCCAACCAAGGAGATAAATTTGTAAACGATGAATTATCAACGAAAGCAATTAATTTTTAATAAAATAGTTGAATCCTTAAACAATAGAAATTATCAATTGCAAACCAAACAATTAAATTTTTAACCAAGAACCTTAATTTGCCATCAAGAAGATAAATCTTCTAATAAAAGACGAATTTTAAACCAAAAACATGCATTTTCAACCGAGAAGATTAATTTTCTACTGAAAAATACAATTTTCAACAAAATAAACGAATTTTTAACAAAATATTTCAATTTTATACAAATTGAAGATAAGTTTTGAATCAACATGGGTTAGTTGATTTTTCAGTTGAAAAAATTAATCTCCAACTGAAAAGTTGCATCTTTAACAACAACAAAAAAGACATTTTTACCAGAAAAGAGATAAATTTTCAAAATGAAAGTTAATTTTTGACCAAGAAGACTAAATTAGCAAATAGGGAATGGAGGTTTTAATTTAAAAAGTCAAAAGTTTGACTTTTCACAGCGAAAATATAAATATTGAATAAAAAATTGAATTTTAAATTAAGAAATATGAATTATCGATTAAATTGCTAAATTACAAAAATTAAAAATGACTTTAAATCAAAAAATTGCATTTAACGCCCATTATTTGCACTTTCAAGCAAAAGAAACCATTTTTTTTAAAAGGGTAAATGCTTAACCAAATAGTTGAATTTTTAATTGAATGATAAAAATTTCCAAGACACAAGATTAAAATTCAAACCAGAATAGGTGCATTTACAACCAAATAGTTGAATTTTCTAGCCATAAGGTCACATTTTTAAAAAGGCTGTTGATTTATCTACAAAAATTGATTTTCAACTAAGAAATATGCCTTTTCTACTAAAAAAAAAGAATTTTCTATCCAAAAAGACGAATCTAAAAAAGAAAACCAGTTGAATTTTCGACAAAAAAAAACAACGGAGTGGCTATTACGCCATACATGTATGTCGAAATAGCCGACGATAGCTTATTTTGACATACAAGTATGGCGAAATAGCCGACTGTATCTTATTTCGACATACAATTATGGCCAAATAAGGACGGTATTTTGTTTCGCCCTTTCGCAATATATGCAGGAGAGGGTGGCGGTCAAAATAAGGAGAGTAATTTATTTATTACTATATGTTAAATTATAATAAAGAGGCTAATCATTAAAAAGAGAATTTTAATTGCACCAGCGAAACATGAGAATGAGAGGTTAGTTAACCTCAAAATCTCAAGACATTACTCAGAGGTGGTTCTGACCACTGCTGTCAGGTGGCGCTAAAAACGAATGCGCGAAATTTAAATTTCAATATACTTTGCTACTATAGCTACGAATGAAACACTTCAATTCTAGGAAAATAAAAAAAATTGTCAGGTCCGAATCTATTTCAGTTCATGCAACTTCAAGTCACAGAATCATTCGCCTCTTTAACACGTTAAGCCGAGAATGCCCCTTTGGGTACACCACTCTTTCTGCAATGATAAGTCATGCAATTCAAGGTATAAAAAATTGAGAGACACATATTTTTGAATCTTAAGATCCCTTCTTTCCGATGGTGGGAATGAAAATGTGATAAAATGTTGTTAATTATGAAAAAATATCGTTTAAACAAAAGAAACACGATTTTTTCTATTTTTTTTTTTACAAAATCGAGTTTTCCCATTGGTTCTCAGTGTGCAATCTACTTGGAACCTCAATAACCGGTGGAATAAATGCCTAAGCTTTTAGAATATATGGTTCCGAGATCAATTTTTTATCTTAGTGTGTTCAAAATGGCTCGTTAATGACAAAATTTTTGGGAAGACATTCATGATTTTTTTTCTCAAAAAGCGTTTTCTTTCCGAGAAAGTGCAAAAGGAGAAAAAGTTCTTAGAATCACTCAAAGAATACGTGAGAATTTTTCGAGAAAGTTTTACATTATTTTTTTGATTTTGCAATTTGTCGACTTTTAAAAAATTAAAGAATTGCTCCAAAAATTCTAAAAAAATTCAGGTGAATTTTTTGTTCGATTCTAACAACTTTTTATTCTTGATAACTTTTTTTATAAGCTCATGGTTCTCAAGAAAAAAATTCTCAAAAGTCATCATTGACAATTTACATGATCAAGAATTTGAAAACACTAAGATAAAAAAATGATCTCGGAACCATGTATTCTGAAAGCTTAGGCATTTATTCCACCGGTTATTAAGGTTCCAAGGAGATTACACACTGAAAACCATTCGGAAAACTTGATTTTATAAAAAAAATTATAAAAAATCATGTTTTTTTTGTTTAAATGATATTTTTATATAATTAACAACATTTTATTACATTTTCATGCCCACCATCGGAAAGAAGAGATCTTAAGCTTCAAAACTATGTGTCTCTCAATTTTTTATATCTTGAATTGCATGAGTTATAATTACAGAAAGAGTGATGTACCCCAAGGGGCAGTCTCGACGTTAACGGTTTAATATGTAGCGAATTATAGATTTTCGTGTGAGGTATTTGTTGTAGAGCTTTTGAAAAAAAAGCAAAATTTTTTCTTTTTTTTTTTTTTCTTATTGCAAAGCCCAAAAGAAAAAGTTGGAATTAAAACTATTTTTGTATCCGCCTCCCAACCCAAGAAAATTATATTTTTAATGTTTGTTATCTAATGTTTATTTATTATTCCTTCATAACTAAAAAGGAAAAACACAGTTAAACATTTCAGAAAAATACGAAACTTTCTAACATTAAGCAAAGATTATTAGTAATATTGTATTATATTAATATTATATTATTAACATTAATGTATACATGTATGTCGAAATAGTCGGAGCCAAAAAACAAACACTTTTCAATATAATACTTGAATTTTCAATAAAATAATTCAACTTTCAACCGGAAGTTTGTCAAAAGTACGGTAAAAACAGGATTTCCTAAAAACAAGAGGAATAGAGGGGAAATGGGAAAGAGTGTGAAATCTGATATTGAATAGCATAGATAGATTACTATAGATTTCAGACATAGGCTAAATGCCTAGAAAATATTATTACCACTTAAAAAATTGTTAGCATCCGAGTTTATAAATTTTTAATTGTTTTCAATTCGATTAAAAACGGTTACTTCGTATAAATAATTTCTTAAATAACAAAAAAAAATCTGCCTTATCCCGGATTTGAACCAGGAACGCCACTGTACACGAGTGGGTCGTTTACCAAATACGCGACCAAGGCTGAGGCAGATTTTGTTTTGTTCTGCAAGAGGTTATGTTCCGAAGTAATCACTGAACATCGAATTTAAATAAATAAAGAATTTCATAAAAACATTAAATTTTCTTCTTTTTTTGATGAAATTTAAAATGAAATGGATTAAAGTGACTAAAGTTGACTTTTCCTTTAAGAAAGTGACTTTTCGAAAAAAAAAAGATTTTGGAGGACATCCAAAATTCACTTATTCATGTAGAATTTGCGTTGCCTACGTCATGTTATGATGTGTACCAGAATAAAACGCAGCTTGTTCTTGATCATTTGTGAGGCAAAGAAAGGCTAGTGTGAAAATATATGGAGCACTTCAAAATTATAATGAAAAAATTGTTTAAAAAATGCTAATTTCATATATGTTATTAGAATGAATTCATTTCTCTCTTATTTTACTGCTTTTAATTGTGAATGATTCATTGAGCTTGAAGAAGATAGTCGTTGGTAATAAATAATTAGAATGTTCTATTTGCAGATTCGCGTCTGAATACAATGAATATTTGTTTTATGAGGAAGTTTTTTTTTCATACAAACATATCAAATTCAAATGGAAGATAATATCATGCTGGTGTAGTTTAAAAACGGACGCTCTGTAGATATGACTAATAACTCAGATTAAAGGATAATCAACTTATTATTTCTATATTATTTTTGTTATATTATTATAATTTTTTATATATAATTATTTTATAAATTATTATAAATTATTGTATATGTATATCATTTAATATTATTTATATTATAAATAATATTATTATAATATTATTTTATTTTTGAATCAAATTTTTTTCACTTATCTTAACAAGACATGAAACATGAAGGTAAAGCGTGAAACTAATTTTGGAAGCGAATTAATTGTGTTGAATTTCATCGCTAAATAATAATTAACCTAATTTCGTATTGATGTTCCGTCTATATTAAATTGCTACATTAAAAATATTATTGACAAAATAGTTTATTTCGATATTAAATTTAATAACGAGTGAGATATTGTAGACTTTAAATATGTATTTACAATTCTCGAATTTTACTAGATCAATTTCTTTTATTCAATTAAATATTTAGAAATTAGGTCATTATTGAAGGTTACTATGAAATCCTGATTTAGAAATTCGCTGACATTTCCCTGACCTATTTTTCATTTCCCCTCACCGACCTAAATTTTTCAATTACAAAAAAAATCAATTTACAAGCCAAAAATAAGAATTTTCTCTTGCAATAATTGAATTTTCAACCCAAAAAAGATGAATTTCAGCCAAATAAGTTAATTTTCAACAAAACCGGAAAACGAATTTTTAACAAAATAATTAAATTTTAATATAAAGAAGTAAATGTGTATCTGAATACTTAAATTGTAGACCTAAAGTATGATTTTTTCTACCAATTTTCTTAAAACAAAATACACTAATTTAAAAAAAAATATATATAAATAAATTGTTAACCAAAAATAAAATAAATACATTTTTAAAACTAGAAAAATAAATTCATGAAAAAAATGATTTTTCCACCAAATAGTTTCATTTTCAACTAAAGAAACAAATTTTTAAACAAAAAATGAAGTTTTGACAGGTGAGATTTCTTTTTTTACAAATAAAAGACAAATTGTCAACAAAATAATTGAATTTTCACCTGAAACAAGTGTATTTTCCACTTAAAATATAAAAATTTAATTTTCAATAAGATAAAATAAAATTTAAACGAAATAGTTAAGTTTTCAAACAAGGAAATTAGTTTGCAACCAAAGAGTTGCATACCAAAAAAAATTAACTTTTAACAAAATACATTAACTTTCAACCAAATATTTAAATTTATTAAGGAGTTCTCAAACCAAAGAAATTATTTTTAACCAAAAAGTTGAATTTTAAACGAAAAGATGACTTTTCTGCCATAAAAATGTAATTTCTACCAAAAAACGAATTTTCTACAAAAAGACGAAAAGTTGCAACCTCACTCGAAAGGATGATTTTCAATCAATAATTATGAAATTAAAAACGAATAGCACAAATTTGAAGCCAAAAATATATTTTTTGAACCAAAAATGGAACCTGAAAACTTTCAGTTACAAAAATAATCAGAAAAAAATGCAATCAAGAAAGACTAATTTTTAAGCAAATGGATTAACTTTTTATAAAAAGATGAAATTTCAATGAAGAAAATTAATTTTTTCAATCAAAAAGATGAATTTTCAACAAAATGTATGACTTTTCGACTGAATATTTCAATTGTCAAATAAAAAAAATAATTTTTAGCAGAAAAAAAGAACATTCAACAAAAAATTTAAATTTTGAACCAAAGTTGTAACTGAAAAAATTATATTTCAAAAGGTTGTTCGACTTTCATCCAAGTATTGCAATTTGAAACAGAAAGATACATTTTTTACTATGAAGGTTAATGTCCTATTAAAAAGACGAATTTTCAAAGAAAATACATCAATTTTCAACAAAAATGTTGATTTTTAGGCCAAAAATACGAATTATCTACACAATAATTAAATTTTTAAACTGAAAATATGATTTTTTAACGAAAAAGGTCATTCTCTACTAAATAGTTAAATTTTCATCAAAATAGTTTAAATTTTAACAATGAACTTTAATTTAAAAAAAATTAATTTTCAACAAAAAAATAAATTTTAAACCAAACAGTATAATTTTCTACTAAATTATTAAATTTTCAAGCTAATAATAAGAATTTTTCTACAAAACCGTTCAATTTTCAACCCGAATATGTATATTTACAACTATAAGCATAAACCTTCAATGAAAGAAAATGAATTTTTGGAAAAGCTGCACTTGAATTTTATTTTTTAAGAAAAAAAGATCTTAATGAAAATAAATAAAAAATAATTGAAAATTAATCATGAAAGAAGAATTTACAACAAAATAGTTGAACCTGTAACTAAAATAGATTAATTCTCAAACAAACAGTTACATTTTTTAAAAAGGCTATTGTTCAACCAATAAAATTAATTTCATTCGAAAATTACGAATTGAAAAAAAACATAATTTTTCAATTCAAAATATCGATTTTTAATTATGAATATTCGAAAAACTGAATTTTCAATCAAAGAGTTCAACATTTAATCTAAAAGATGATTAAAAAAAGAATAATTTTCTAAACTAGTTTCAACTAAAAATATTAATTTTCTACAAGAATGGACTAATTTCCAACAATATAATTTAAATTTGAATTCAGAATATTAATTTTCTAATAGAAATGGAATAGTGAGATTTTTAATTAAAATAATATATTCGCAGCCAAAAAAAGGAATTTTCAACTAAGTAGTTCAACTTTCAATTGAAGCGATGATTTTCTCAAACTAAAATGATACATATGTAAAAAAAAGTTCAACAAACGGGTTCAACATATTGGCCTAAAAGATGATTTTTAACCAAGAAAATTAATTTGATAAAAATGGAGTATTCAAATTTTGAATTAAATAGGTATTCTTTTACAAAAACGCAAAAAGCTTCGAACAAAAAAATTAATTGTATACCAAAATTATTTCTTTTTCAACAAAATACATTAATTTTGAATTAAGAATAACAATTTTTAGCAAAAAATGGTTCAGTGCCATTTTAAGTTTAAAAATATATTCTCAATAAAAAAACGAATTTTGAACGAAAGAGTTTAACATTAAATCCAAAAGATAGTTTCTAACCCAGAACATCAATTTGCAAAAAACGGGAATGTGAATGTTCAATAAAATAGGTGAGTTTTTAATAAAAAGATTAATTTTATATAAAAATTTACTAATTTTCAACAAAATAAAACAATTTTCAATTAAAAATAACAATTTTTAGCAAAAAATGAAACTGTGGCATTGTAACTTGAAAAAATATATTCTCAATAAAAGAAAACGAATTTTCAATAAAATGATTAAACTTTTAATCAAAGACATGCATTTTTAACCCAAAGTATGATTTTTAACCAAGAAAGTTAATTTTCTAAAAATGTAAGTCAAATTTTCAATTAAACAAATGTATTTTTAATTTCAATGAAATAAATCAATTCAGGATATTAATTTTGTAACAAAAAGTGGAATAGTGATATTTTTAGTTATATATATATATATATATATATTTACCCAAATAATATTTACCTAAAACATGATTTTTAAAGAAAACGAAATTTTATAAAAATGGGATAGTTACATTTTGAATTAAACATGTCTATTTTTAACAAAACAGGTTAACGCTTCGACCAAAAAATTAATTTTTTACAAAAATTAATTAGTTTTTAACAAAATACATTAATTTTGATTTAAAAATAAAAATTTGTCGCAAAAAGTGGAACAGTGCCTTTTTAAGTTAAAAAAATATATTCTCAATAAAAAAAAAACGAATTTTCAACGAATGAGTTCAACCTTGAATCCAAACTTCCATTCTTAGAAAATTAACTTCCTTGGTTACAAATCATATTTTGTGTTAAAAATGTATGTATTTGATTAAAAGTTGAACTATTTTATTGAAAATTCGTTTTCTTCTATAAAGAATATATTTTTTCAAGTTAAAATGTCACAGTTCCATTTTTTGCTAAAAATTGTTAGTTTTAATTGAGAATTGATCTATTTTGTTAAAAACTAATTAATTTTGGTAGAAAATGATGTTTTTGGTCCAAACTTCATCCTTTTTCGTTATTATTTTTTTTAAATTAAAAGTTGAAATATTTCGTTATTGAAAATTTAACCTAAAAGATCATTATTTTGTAACTAAGATGACTAATTATCTAAAAATTGGATAGTTAGATTTTCAACCTCAGATGAATCTTCAAGCCAAAGAAATAAAATTTTAACAAAGCAGTTTAACTATTAACCAGGTGGTTGCATTTTTGACCAAAGAAAATGGAATTTTTTTTTGAGAACAAGGGAAAATGATTTATTTAAAAATGGGAAGAGGGGAAAGAGTCTGTAGCTTCTTGCCCCCCCCCCCATCTCTTTATGAGATTGATAACTTAGTTTATGGACCGAAATTAGACTCTTAAAATATATTATAAAAATAACTTTTAATTTACCTACTAGTATATTCGAGAGAAAAACTTTCATCACTGAATAAAATTAACGGTGTTCTCCCTGTGAACAAAATAGCCGGCCTTTCCCGTTTTCACGGTAACGTAAACACCCTAATAATATGCTAAATTTGAATCGTCAAACATGACTTCATATAAAATTCAATGTAAATAATAAAACACTGAATAGTAGTAATTTCGATGGATTCAATGTAATAAAAATAATTAACATAATTAATCAATCATTCTCTTTGCGTAAGAATTATGAAAAATTTATAAGCTTAAAAATACACCTGACAGTTATATTAATAATTTCTAATTTAAATATAATTCATTATTATTAAATTATTGTTATATAATTTTTTATTACATAGCATTATATAATTACGGTGTAATTAAGAAAAAACAGTTTGTCCAAATTAAAAAAAAAAAATAATGAAAAAAAATCGATATAAAGCCTACCAACATTCCCAATTTTGCAAACCTCCACCACCAGGTGGTGACACATTCAGAGTGCAAAAACGAAACACTTTACCACCTCTTTTCTAAACGATTCTAAAAATTTCTACATCTTCCACTATCACTCAAAATGAAGTCATTTCCATATAAAATAGGGCAGCACAAAACAAAGTAGAATTTCAGGATTCGATAACAAATCAAATGAAAAGGGATTATTACATTTTTGCAAATTCGCTACCTGTCAATGGCCGGGGAAAAGGCGTCTGCTAGGGTCCTTAACCTAGTTATAACAATTCCGCTAATTATTTCCCGATATATTTTATGATTCCTTGCGGGTTCTGACTGACAAAAGCCACGAAAAATTTTTCGTTAGCAGAAAGTTTGGGCTTAATATTATAATATTGATCGTAGCACCAGCACCTATTTTCGGCACTGCACTGCGGTAACGAGGTTACGCGAGACCCTCTCATTGGCATTTCGACATGTGGGGTTGACATTTTCTGGGGTCGATTTATGATTTGCGAAGAGTTTTATGAAGACTAAAATAGTCGTTGGAATATTGTTCCACTAGTGTCATTCAAAATGATGGATTTAATGTTATTAATAAAAGGTTTTGTTTGTACTCACAACGCAGATCTTTGCAGGAACATCTCGCTCGGCGGGGTAAACCAGCTGATCGGAGTGATCACCTCCCTCCACTGGCCAGCGGTGTTCGGCGGACGCGGCTGCGCTGTGGGAGGTTTTTTTTCCTCTGTGCATGTTTGCTGATTCACCGGTTCTCACTGGTTGCAGAACGTTTCGCACACCTTTGAATTTTGAATTCGCACTCGGGAATCTAGACCATCTAGATACGATAAGACCGGTAAAGAGTTGAATTTTCAATAAAAACAAGATGAATGTCAATATAGATGCATTTTCAATAATACAGTTAGACTTTCAAGAAAATATTTGAAATTTTTAAATAAATGAATGTTTAATTTGGAAAGATGAATTATCAACCGTGAAAATTAATTTTTGTCCGAAAGACGAATTTTAAATTAAATAAATGAATTTACAAACAGATAATAAATACTGATTTTTAATTTAAAATATCAATTTTCAAGTATGGAATAGATACATTTTCAGTGAAGAAAAGTAATTCTTAATCAAAAATAAAAGAAATTTTCAACTTCTAACCACTTATGGAAATTAATTTTTTACCAAAACAGATGAGTTTTTGTTAAAATAATTAAATTTTTAACAAAATAATTTGACAAAATTTAATTTAAAAATAATTTAACAAAAATCAATTTAATAATTTTAAGTTTCAAATATTAATTTTTTTTAAATAATTAAATTTTTAACCAAATAGTAGAATTCTCAATAAAATACATGAATCTTCAACCAGAAAAGATCAATTTTCTGCAAAGGAAATTAATTTCCAACCAAAAATAAAACGATTTTTCAGGTATCAATCACGTAGTGAAATTTTTGACTAGAAAAGATGAATTTAAAAGAAAGAGTGTAATGTCAACAAAATAAATAAATATTCAACCAAATAGCAGAATTTTCAATTAGATACCTACATTTTCAACCAGGAAAGATCAATTGTTAATATAGAATATGAATTTTCAATATAGAATATCAATTTTCAATTTTAAATATCAACTTTCGATTCCAAATATCAATTTCAACCAAAAATAATTAAATTTTCAAATAAGCAGTTAAATTATCAAACAAAAAGATAAGTCTAGATTTAAAATATTAGTTTTTAACAAAACGGTTAAACTTTTAACCAAGTAGTTGAATTTTTGTCCAAAAAAGATTACTTTAAAAAAATAGTTTTATTTTCAACAAAATAACTCAATTTACAACTAAAGAGTAGAATTTTTAATAAAAGACGAAAATTTCTACCAGAAAAGATCAATTTTTAATTAAAAATTAACCAAAAATAAAAAAATTTTCTAATTTGAAGCAAGTAGTTCAATTTTTGACAAAAAAGATGACTGTTTAACAAAATAGTTTTCAATACAACAAATTATTTAAATTTTCAACTTAAGAGTAGAATTTTCAATATAATAGATCAATCTCTTATTAGAAAAAATCAATCTTCAATTTCAAATATCTATTTTCAACAAAAGGAATTAAATTTGGAACTGAATAGAATTTATAATAAAGTACATGAATTTCTAACCAGAAAAGATCAATTTTTCAATTGAAAATAGGCATTTTCAACAAAAACTAGAATAGATAGAGTGTCAATGAAGAAATTTGGTTTCTCAACCAAAAATAAAACGAATTTTCAAATTTCATGTAAGTTGTTGAATTTTTTACCAAAAAAGATGACTTTTTAACGAAATAGTTTAGTTTTCAACCAGAAAATATCAATTCTCAATTTAAAATATGAATTTACTACCAAATATATAATAGATATTTTTTCAGTGAAGAAAATTATTCCTCAACCAACAATTTAAGGAATTTTAAACAAAATAGTTAAATTATAAACCAAAGAGATTAATCTTGATTTAAAAAATTAATTTTTCAAAGTAGAAATTTAACATTTAACCGACTAGTGGAAAATTCATCTGGAACAACTTTCAACCGAATAATTGAATTTCTAAACAAAAACATTTTTAAAGAAGAAGATTCAGTTTCTACCAAAAGAGACGAATTTCTAACAAAATAAATCATTTTTCAAGTAGAGGAAATAAATTTTTGATTTAAAATATCAATTTTTAACTAAAAGTGGAATTGTTAAATTTTCCAAGAAGAATGTTATTTCTAAAAAGAAATTAATTTTTAGTAAAATATGTTACTAAATTTTCGATCAAAGGAATGCATTTCTCACTGAAATGAGTCTTCAACCAAAAAAATTATAAAAAAAAAATTTCAAGATTTGACCAAAAAGTATAATTTTTAAACAAAAAGTTGATTTTTTAACTACGAAGATTAATTTTCATACCCTTTTTTAACAAATACGTTTATTTATTAAAAATACTTAGAAAACACAAAGAAACTATCCAAAAATCATGTCCAATATTGTAGAAAAAAAATTTAATTGGTTATAAACAAATAACTGAATGCAAATTCTTTCGTGGCGATTGGCAGCGATTCTTTATCTAATTAGCACTAAATTTTAACAATTTATGGACAAAAAGAATTTTTTACTTGAATTAATAAAACTTAATTAATAAATTGTCACATTATAAACAAATCTTATAAACAATTATCCATATAAGGTATTTATGATGGAATAGATATAGTTTTTTTATTCAGAATCGATCATTTTCAGCCAACGAATAAAAAATTGAATAACTTTTAAAATTTGAAGCAATCTTATATAACAATAAATAATTTTGATTCTTAGCGAAAAAAAATGATTACCATGTTACGTATTTGTATACATTTTATAATTTTGCTGATAAACTTAATTAAAAATGCATTATTGATCCATTGTTGAGTATTCATACTTTGTTCATTTAACCCTATCAACTGTTAATAACCGATTCTTAAACTGGTTTTAGACACTCTGGTATAAATCCACTATTGCCATTATTATTAATTATTGAATAAACGTAGGCGCTCGCATTATATAATAAAGGATTTTAATAAGTAATTGTCTGAAAATCATTAATTGTTATCAACTTATAATAAGGAATTATTATTAATTTTTTGATATGTATATTTCGCAAGAAAAACTTAATTTTCAGTTTACAAATGCATTTGTCGAGAAAAATTTGTTTATTACACTGTTAATAACAATAACAATAGTAGATTTTTATTTGATGTCTAAAGAAAGCTAAAAAATTTCTTATGATAAATTTCTTATGATGAAATTTCTTATGATCAGTTGACTACGTTAAAAGAACAAAAATTAAATGCTTCAAAATAGCCAAATAATGCACTTGTTATTTGAGTTTGTTTAAACAATTATCGAATGTCATCGTTTAGTATAAAAAATACATAACTTATTCTATAGAATTAACAGCTATTTGTCTATTAATTTGATTTATAAATACATAGCATGATGAAAATTGATTAAAGAAGTTCGAAAATAGCCAAATATTGCATGTGATAATTAAGGGTTAAAAAAATTATTTTTACTGATCAAATATAATACTAAGATTTCACTGTCAACTAATGGAGATTAGAAGCAAAAGAAAAAGTGAACAACAATTAATTCCGTAGAAAAAATGTGATTATCCGGTAAATAAAACCGGAGATGAATAATTGTTTTTAATATTTGTTTATAAAATAACAAATTATTAATTATCATTTCATATGTCAACTAAAAAACTCTTTTTGTCCGTTAACAAATAATTATTGCTTAACTTTTTTACTGTTTCTACTTATATAAGGGAGTCGTTAGAACAAAAATGAAAAAATTTGATTGATCAAAAATAATATTTTGGAATATGAAGTAATGGTTTACAAAGAAATGAATTCCAGTTGTATTTTTCTAAAAAAAATACAAATTTCAGAGCGTGGCGTTTTTGAAAACATCTATTTTCAAGAATTTTAGCGTTTTTTGGATTTTGCTTGATTCTAAATCATCCGATTCCTACCTTACCGAAATTTTTTATCATATCAAATCCACAAGAATTGACGTAACGAGCTGAAAGTTTGGGAATTATAAATTAAGAATCATTTATATTTTTGAATGAAAATAACTCTTTAATGGTTTTTATCATGTAAACTAATTAATTAATTATTAGTCGATTACGAAATGCAAGTAACAGAAAGAAAAGAAAATTAAAAAAAAAAATTTTAATTTGTTATTATCAAGTTTAAATGCTTAAAACTAGACCAATAATGCGTTTTTTAATTAAGTTTATTAACAAAATTATCAAATATATACAAATCCCCAACATGATAACGATTTATTTAAACAATTTTTGCCAACAATCAAAATTATTCATTGTTATCTAAACTTACTTAAAACTGTAGACGTTTATCAATTTTTTATTGGATGGCTGAATATGCTCGATTCTGAATAAAAACCGTTATTTATTTCATTACAAATACCTTATATGGATAATTGTTCATAAGATTTTTGATAAATTAACAACTTATTAATTAAGCTTCATTAATTCAACTGAAAAATTCCTTTTGTCCATTAATTGTTCTAATTTAAAATTTAACTATTCCACTTTTGGTTAAAAATGGATATTTTGAATTGAAAATTGATCTTTTTTACTTAAAATTTCAAATCTTTTGTTAAATATCCGTCAATTTGGTAGAAAAGTAATCTTGTTTACAAATGAATCTTCATTATTAAAAAGAAAAAGGCTTTCTTAAAAATTAATCTGTTCTTATTAAGGATTTAACTATTTCGTTTAAAATTCGTCTTTTAGGGTTAAATTTAACTGTTTTTGATTTTAAGTTAAAATATTTTTTAGTTAAATTATCGAATATTGCATTTTCTAATGAGAATCCATGTTTTTGGTTTAGAAACGAAACTACTTGGTTGAAAAATTTTTCAGATGAATATTCCACTAGTTGGTTAAAATAAAAATTTCTACTTTGATAAAAATTAATTATTTTAATGAAGATTTATCTCTTTAGTTCAAATTGAAGTATTTTGGTTAAAATTCGTTGAATTGTTGGTTAAGAAATAATTTTCTCCACTAAAACGTATCTTATATATTTTTGGTTAAACATTCATGTAGTTCATTAAAAATTCTACTCTTTGGTTAAATTTTTTAAATTAATATCATGAAATATTATTATATTGGTTGAGAATTAAATTTCTTCATTGAAAATGTATCTATTCCATTTTTTGTTTAAAATTCATACTATTAACTGAAAATTGATCTTTTGTGGTTGAAAAGTCATGTATTTTATTGCAAATCTTACTATATTTAGTTAAAAATCTAATTATTATTTTTAAAATTTGATATTTTAAAGTGAAGATTGATCTTTTTTAGTAAAAAAATTGATTAATTTGATTGAAAATTCTGTTCTATAGTTAAAAGTTAAACCAATTTGTTAAAAACAAAAATATTTGTTAAGAAGTAATATTTTTTGGTCAAAACTTCAACTACTTGCTTGAAATTTAAAAATTCGTTTCATTATTGGTTGAGAATTAAATTTCTCAATTGGAAATGTACCAATTACATTTTTGGTTAGAAATTCATATTTTTAATTGAAATATGATCTTTCGTGGTTGAAAATTCATGAATTTTTATTGAAAATTCTACTGTTCGGTTGAAAATTTAACTATTGATATTGACGTTTGATAATTTAAATTAAAGTTTGATCTTTTCTATGGAAAAATATATGTATTTGATTGAAAATTCTACCCGTTACTTGTAAATCATATTTATTTGTTTAAATTATAACTATTCTGCTAAAAGTAATATTTGTTGGTCAAAAATTCAACTGCATGCTTGAAATTTGAAATTTCGTCTTATTTTTGGTATGATTAAAAAAATGTCGGTAAGGTAGGAATTGGATACGGGTCACATTCCCTTAATGCCAGTCACGTTCTAAATTTGTATAACTAGGAACAAAGTTTTGTTGTAAACAATTTATTTTTTATTTTTTAAAACCATTAAAATTTAGGACCGGGCCCACCTTTCTGACTACTTCTTATTTATTATCCTAAGTTTCCAACTTGATGTAGCGCTTCTTGGGAAAATAAGTCAGGAAATAAAAAAAGTTTTGATGATGTAGGAATCTGGTCGCATGACCTTTATCACTTTTTTCTCTTTGTGCCACACCAACATTTTCAAATATATTTTTCTTTTCCTATACCCTACATTTGCCGTTGCCCCTTCACTCGTCTCCCTCCTAGCCCTATCATTCAGCATCTTCTGTACATCCCTTCCTTCCCGCGGCATGTCGTGGGCAATGAAAAATACCTTATCCTTTATCCTGTTTATATTTCGCATTACCACCAACTTATGATCCCAGTCCTCCAATTCCCCGATCGCCACTTTATTTTCCTTTTCCCTCCAGCCTAACTCTACCTACCTTGCGCTCACCCCCCCCCCCCCCCCCCCCCCATGTTGTGTGGAAGCTCTTCCACTCTTTCTCTTTCTTTCCCGCTCCTTAACTTCAACCCTCTTACCCACATATTATGTCACATCTACGGCATGCCTCATCTGCGGCATGTCATAACTGCGGCATCTCTGCCCAGCGGCTTCTCTCCCTCGCGGCACTTCTCACTGTGAAATTGACATTTTTGCGGCATCTCTCACCAGTAAATAGTCTACCAGTGGCATCTCTCATCAGTGAAGAAATGTTCAAGTCCACATCAAAGTGGAAAAAAGGTGGCAAGTCTCTCACGACTGATTGTCACATACGCGGCATCTCTCATCAGCGGAAAGTCTCTCCAGCGGCATCTCTCCCTTAAGAAATATTTTTAAGCACTTCCAACGATGACGTAACTGCGGCAAGCCTCCCCAGTGGCATATCTCTCCAGAAAAAACTTGTTAAGTACATCCAAAGGTGGAACAACTGTAGCAAGTCTCCCTAGCGACATCTCTCGCCCAAGAAATTTTTGTAAGAACTACTAAAAATGCCAACAAATTTTATAAGTAGTTTCAAAGATGGCAAAACTGTAGCACGTCTCCCCAGCAGCATCTCTCTCCCAAGAAAATGTTGTAAGGACTTCTAAAAATGGCAAAACTGCGGCCAGTCTCCCCAGCGGCATCTCTCCCCCAAGAAAATTGTGTAGGAACTTCTAAAAATGGCAAATGTGCGGCAAGTCTCCCCAGCAGCATTTCTCCCCCGAAAAAATTTTGTAAGGTCTTCTAAAAATGGCAAAAGTGCGGCAAGTCACTCCAGTGGCATCTGCAAAATTCTTTTGGGGGAGAGATGCCGCTGGGGAGACTTGCCGAATTTTTGCCATGTTTGGAAGTACTTAACAAATTTTCTTGAGAGAGAGTGGCCGCTGGGGAGACTAGCCGCACTTTTGTCATTTTTAGAAGCCCTTACAAAATTTTCTTGCGGGATAAATGCCGTTGGGGAGATTTGCCATTGTTTTGCCCTCATATCATCTTTAGAAGTTCTTACGATTTTGCTTAGGAGAGAGTTGCCACAGTTTTGCCATCTCTAAAACTACTTAGAAAATTGGTTAGGGGAGAGATACCGCTGGGGAGACTTGCTGCACTTTTGCCATTTTTAGAAGCCTTTACAACATTTTCTTGTTGGAGAGATGCCGCTGGGGAGGCTTTTTCGATTTCTAGAAGTGATTACAAAATTTTCTTGAGGGAGAAATGCTGCTGCTGGGGAGACTTGCCGTAAATGTGCGGCAAGGCTCCCCAGCAACATTTTTCCCCCAAAAAAATTTTGTAAGGACATCTAAAAATGGCAAAAGTGCGGCAATTCTTCCCAGCGGCATCTCCCCCCCCCCCCCCCCCCCCCGAGCAAATTTTTAAGTAGTTTTAAAGATAACAAAAATGCGGCAAGTCTCCCTATCAGCTTTTTTATCTGACTTGCCGCAGTTTTTCCTTCTTTGGAAGTCATTAAAATTTTTTATAGTGATAGAGATGTCGCTGGGGAGACTAGCTGCAGTTTTACCATCCTTAGAACTAATCAGAAAATTTTCGTGCGATGAAGATGCCACTGGAGTGACTTGCCGCACTTTTGCCATTTTTAGAAGACCTTACAAAATTTTTTCGGGGGAGAAATGCTGCTGGGGAGACTTGCCGTACATTTGCCATTTTTAGAAGTTGCTACACAATTTTCTTGGGGGAGAGATGCCGCTGGGGAGACTTTTTGCTGGTAGGAGATGCCTCAGATAATACAATTAGTTCCGGGAGGCCTGCCGCAGTTCAGTCATTTTTAAAAGTCCTTACAACATTTTCTTGGGGGAGAGATGCCGGTGGGGAGACTTGCCGCTTATAAGAGATGCCGCGAATGTGACAATTAATCCTGGGAGACTTGCCGCACTTTTGCCAGTTTGAAGTGGATTGCAAAATTTTTGCCGAATGGGAGATGCTGTTGTGGAGTCTTGCCGCGGGCGAGAAATGCGCAGGTGTGACAATCAGTTGTGAGAACTTGCCACCTTTTTGCCACTTTGATGTGGACTTAAATTCCAGGGATGAGAGGTGTCACTGGGGAGACCTTTCGGTGGTAGGAGATACCGCAGATGTGACAATTAGTCCTGGGCGTCTTGCCGCAGTTCAGTCATTTTTAATCGGACATTAAACTTTTTTGGAAGGGAGATATGCCACTGGGAGAATATTTACTGGTGAGAGATGCCGCAAAAATATCTATTTCACAGTATGAAATGCCGCGAGGGAGAGAAGCCGCTGGGTAGAGATGTCGCAGTTGTGACATGTCGCAGAGGTGACATACCACAGATGTGACATGCCGCAGTTGTAATATATCGGAGATGAGACATATCGCAGATGTGACATGCCTCAGATGTGACATGCGGCAGGTGTGACTTGCGGCAGAGAGACTTGCCGCATTTATACTAAATTAAATAGCACCGATTCGTTTATGACAATGAGTACAAATCTGCTAATTCAATGTATAAGGATAACAGATTAAATGAATAAGTAACTATATCTATTAAACGAATTGGTAATGCTCCTAGTAAATGAAACCCAGCTTGTGCAGTGGCGTAGCTAGGGGGCGGCGAAGGGGGCCGCTGCCCCGGGCGCAAACGCATGGGGCAGCATAACGATCTTTGAAATGAATAAAGATTTGAGAATTATGGGCTGCAAATTATTTTTGGAACCGGACGGAAAATTTCGTAGCTACGCCACTGAACTTGTGGGTTTGGTGTTTGTGGGTTTAGGGTATTGGGTTTGTGAATTGTGGATTTTTAGTTTGTACGTTTGTGAGTATGAAGCTCGTGTGTTTAGGGCTCGTTAGTTTGAGGTTTGCGAGCTTGGTGTTCGTGGGTTTGGCGTTTGTTCGTTTGGGGCTTATACGTTTGTGGATATGGAGCTTGTGAGTTTAGGGTTTGTTGGTTTGGGACTTGTACGTTTGAGAATATGGAGCTTCTGGGTTTGGGTGTTGTGGCTTTGGGGTTTGTAGGTTTGTGGATATGGAGCTTGTGCATTCGGAGTTTGTGGGTTTCGAGCTTTGTGAATTTGGGGTTTGTAGGTTTGGATCTTTTTGGTTTGGGGTTTGTTAATATGGAGCTTGTGGGTTTGGGGCTTGTTGGTTTGGGGTTTGCGGTTTTGGGGCTTGTTAGTTTGTGGGTTTGGGGCTTGTCAATTTGGTGTTTGTAGATTTGGGGAAGAAATTTATGCAGATATTCCAGTTTTTTAACCTTTTTTTAAAATTTTATTGCAAATCCTCACGTGCTGGCTCAAATCTGCGAATGGATTCGTGTTCAGCAACCCTAAAAACATGAAATATACCTATTAGAATCCCAATGGACTCCCAAGACCATTGTGGTCCTGTGTTATCAGCAGCATGGACGCACGCGTGCCGCGCAGGCAGGCTGTCATACCCAGTCATACGTGAAGTAGGCCGTGATAGAGTTATGTCACACTTTATGCACGCACTCTACCTACCCATCACAGTATCCGATGATGGCAGAATGCGTGCGGTATAGCTCGCATAGCGTACTTCGCACGCATGTGAACACTGTGCGTCACAGATTGTTATCTGGGTGCGCATGCGCTATACAAGATACGTCATTTACTTTCAACGCTATTCTATTATTTCTAAAAAAAAAGTATTCATATTGCTTATGTGTGATGTCACATGCTACGTTAATCCCTCCCAACTACGTCATAAATCGTCATACAAACTGATACCCCCATATCCTGGTGTTATGACGTAATTTTTTAACGGCTAATAAGCAAAAAAATAAATAAAGACATTATAATTATTACTCGTGATGATATAGCATGTGCATATGTCATTTTGTGAACTTCAGCAGTTCCATGCAGAAATTCATTTCACTTTATATGTGCCAATAAATGCATGTGTGCCTAAAAGCAGTTTTTATTACCCATTGCTACTTTCAAAGGTTTTTCCTTTATTTCATGTCGCGTGTTTGTTCCTTGATAGCGGACAACGATCACCTCCCGTAATGGGAGCATAAAAATGTTATTTCATGTCGACCGCACACTATAAATTTTATGTCACAGTAAAGACGAGTGACAAGCAGGTGACTAAAGTTTTTCAACTTTTTCAATACCAGAACGGAACGATCACAAACCAATATTTTAACATTTGGGGTTATACTGGGTGTCCAAAAAGTACCGAACCCCCTGAATATTTCCTCAGGTAAAATATTTTTCATTGAGGTCAATGTCATTGTTGAAGTAACTTTTAACTAGGAAATCAATTATGAGTTTTATTTTGACCTTGAAGATGACCTGAACGGTCATTTCAAAATCACCTTTTTTTTAAAATGGAGACCCCCCTTTTTGACTTTGGAAATTGATAGAGCGGGCAATTTCACGTTCAAATATTTACTAAGGTCAAAAGTTTAATTTTATCTTGAAGGTTACTATAAGGTTATTAACACTTAAACAACTTTCAAACACCTCTTATAGCAGCCGTAATAAATATTTAAATGTAAAATTTTCCGCTCTATCGATTTTTAATGTCAAAAAAAGAAGTTTCTATTTAAAAAAACTGACCTTGAAATGACCTTCAAGGGCAACGACAAGGTCAAATTAAAGGTCACCATTTAATGTGCCTTGTTGAAAAAAATAGCCTTTATTTTTATCATTTTTTTTCAAGTGCTGCTTCTCTCAGAGGTGTTCGGAACTTGTTAAAGTTGTAATGACTTGGGATTGACTTTCAAGGTCAAATTAAACCTATGACCTCAATACATATTTGAACGCGAAATTTATCGCTCTATCGATTTCGGATGTCAAAAGCAAAAAAAGGGATCCCGCGCCACTTAACTTTATTTAGTAGAAACCTGCGAATTCCCTTAATATCTTTAAAATAGCTTGAAATGCTTTCATACCTTCGGAAATATTTTTTAATCCATTGGAATCTTTGAAATCCAATAAAATCTGCAGAGAACTCTTCAAATATTTTTATTTTGAAGTTTTAGAATTATTGAAAAGATTTTAAAATAATTTAAATCTTAGGAAAATTTTAGAAAAATTCAAACAAGACGTAGATTTTTTAATGCTTTAAAAAAATAGAAGCTCTTTTACAATTTTTAATGGTTTTGAGAAAATGAAAAAGTTTTCAAGAAAGATATATTGTCATTAAAGAATAAGAGTAATTCTTAACGTCTTTTCAGACTTGATGGATTTATAAATTAAAATTTGGTTAAATAACATTTCTTCTGAAAAAGATTTTCTCCTTTGCTCCACTGGGAATCCAAACACAGAACTTCCAATTGCAGATCTGTGAAAAAATTTAATTACAAAAATGTTTATTCGTACCTTTATCTAGTATGAAAAGACGTTCAGAATTTAAAGAGAAGTAAAAAGTTTTCGTAGAATCTGTATTGTTATCAGAGAATGACAGAAATTATTAACGTCTTTTTAGATTAGATGAAACTGGGAATTAAAAAAATTTTTAATTAAATTATTTGTTGAAAAAAGATCTTCACTCCACTGGGAATCTAACAACAGGATTTCCGATTGCAGATCTGTGAAAAAATTTAATTAAAAAAAGGTTCAATTTATAGCTTCATTTAGCCTGAAAAGACGTTAAGAATTTCTGTTATTCTCTGATGACAATAAAGATTCCTCGAAAAATTTGATTTGTGACACCAGGAAAAATAAAACGAAGATCTTTTTTTTGAAAAAATTTAATTTGGAAAAATTTCCTCAAGATTCCTAAAAAAATTTAAATGATTTTTTCTGTTGACATATAATTTTTAAAGAGAATATTTAAAAAACATTTAAAAACATTTAAAATGATTTCCGAAATTGTCAAAAGAGTTTAGAAAATTTTAAGGCATCTTCTTGAAAATTGAAGGATTTAAAAGAAAATTGTCAGAAAAATTCGAATATTCTTAAAAGATATTTAGAAACTTTGAGAGCTTTTTAAGAAGTTTGAAAACTTTCAGGAGAATTAACAAATTTTTGTAAGATTAATAAGAAAATTTTAAATGAATTTAGATTAAAAAAAATTAATTTAAAAGAATTTAACAAGATTTCAAAACATTTTAAAGGTTTGTACAATATCGGGACCAAGTTTAGAAGATTATAAGGCAATTTTTTAAATGCTACCAATTTTTCCTAATATTTGGTAAAATTCAGTAAAATAAAAAAAATTCTTTCTGGATTCCTTTTCGACACTTCAGAAATCTTCAAAAACATTTTTCAAAATCTTCTACGATCTTAATCAGTCAAGAATTTTATTTTCCAATAAAATGTATAGTTGTGCCTTGAACTTAAAAAGCCACATAAAATGAGTAATGAGAGGGAGAATTCAAGAATTAATAATCAAATTTCATTTAAATGCAATATTCCAAATCAGTGTTTTTAACCAATTTTTCAATAATATTAATGAAAAGGTGATAAAAAGTTGCAAATAGCAGAAAAAAACCTAACTTTATAGAATTATTTAAAAAGAATATTTTTTAAAATAATAATAAATTGATAAACAACTGTTTTTGTTAACATGAACTAATCATTACGTTACTTTGATTAAAAATATGAAAATGAGTTGTAAAATTCCTGAAAAGCTACGATTTCCTAACAATTATTAGCTGAGAGAAGGTAGTTATTAATGATAAAAAGATTTTTTTAACGATTATATTAGTTTACTGAACTTAATATACATCGATAAGTAAAAAGGTGAGAAAAAGTTGAAAATATCAGGAAAATCCGCACCTTTTTAGAATTATTAAAAGAGAATATTATCAAAAATAATTATAAATTTTTAAACGATTATTTTTGTTAAATTGAATTAATTATAAATTTACTATACTTGAAAAGTTGAAAATAAGTTGAAAATTTCTGAAAGAACCTTAACTTTATAACAATTATCTGAGAGAAGGTAGTTATACATAATAAACCATTATGTTTACTAAATTGCATTAATTAGTACCTCACTCTAAATGAAAAGTGGACCAACACTTCAAAATTTTAGAAAAAAACCGCACCATTCTAGTAATTATCTAGGAAAAGATGTTATAAGGACTAATAATTTATTGAACGCTTTTTTATCGGTTGATTACCAAATTTTTCTTTCGTCAATTATTTATGGAAAATTGACGAAAATTTTAAGGATGGTGAAAAATAAATGCAATTAAAAATATTGTTCTCAAAAACATGCTTTTTTATATTTTTGCTAATTTATATGATTATTTTTTTAATTACAATTTTGTCCAGTTTTACAAACGGAATTTGAAAATTTTCCAAGTTACTGCAGTATATATCAATTTTCATCTTAAATCAATATTTTTCTAATTCATTAGGAATTTCAATTTATAAAATTTCAGAAGCCTGTAGTTTTAAAAATTCAATTTAGTTTCCAATCTCAAATGGTAAAATTTGAACCGCTTCGAATTTGATTTTTTCTTAATTTACAAGCTTTCAATTTTAAAAGATTGAATTTCAAATGCTTTTGGTTAGAAACAAGACTATTTTCATTCCTCTGCATTTTACGTTATCTATTTTTGAAAATTTCCGCCCTTCGGTTCTCTTTTTAATCGGTCAGCCACTGACGCGGAGAAGAGCGTACAGGGATCGCTGTGGGAGGTGACGGAACTCCGTAATTTAAACTTATCATTATTGATAATATTAGCATATGATCAAAAATTTGAATGAATTAAACTCATCTTTACAATTTCTTTAAAATTGTTTGTAGAATTTTTATTAGGTTTAAAATACATCCAATGAGCCTTCATAGTAAAGACTTCATAAATTTTCCCTGTAAACTATGGATTTCACTAAAACGTAAAACATGATGTGACCTGTAATGTCAGTTCTATCGATTTTAGTAACTAAATTTTTGTCTTCAAATTTACTGTAATCAAGTGTAAATATATGAGAATGACAACCTTGACGCAGATTATCAATGAGATAACAACCATATGCCGTAATGTATTATAGAATTTAATGAAGTACACTGTCTGATAATTTAGTTTTTCCTCTGATTATATAAAATGAGGATTGTTTCTATTGTCTTCCTATTATTGGTGGTATTCCTCAATTCTATTGGTGAATATATTAATAAAACACATTTAGAAGCTGTAGCAAATTTTGTAGCTTTACAGAAATAACAATTTCTCTAAACTTTTCTTTTTTCGCACAAATTCAATCATCTAGGTTGAAATATATATTTTTTTTACTGAAAATTTAACAATTTCATTTTTGGTTGAAAACCTATCCATTGTAGTTGAAGATTCATGTTTTTTGTTGTAAATTTGTATTTGATGGTCGAAAATGTATTTGTTTGTCTGATAATTTAAGTATTTGTTCAAAAATTAATTTATACTGCTTTGTTGAAAATAAGATTTTTCTTTGGTTGAAAATTGATCTTTATTTATTAAAAATATAGAAATTTGGTCGAAAATTCATGTCCTTTGTTAATAGTTGGTCTTTTTTTGTAGAAGATTAAAATTCCTTAGTACAAATTTATCTTTTTGTTTGAAAATTCAACTACTTGGGCAAAAGTTGAACTAATTTGTTAAATTTAAATTTTTCAATTTTTAAAGATTAATCATTCCAATTGATATTTTACCCCATTGGCTGAAATCTTAGCTATTTTTATAATTAAAGATCGGTTGAACACTAATTTTGTAATGTTAAAAACAGAAATATTTCTAAATTTGATTAGGCCATTTACAATTAACATTTTCTCTGTTATCAATAATGTTTAAAAACGTTTAAAAATCAATTGTATTTTCTAAAGGATGTTTAGTCTGCAATATTTTAATTTTTAATCTTGCGATTTTTAATTATTTAAATTGAAGATTTTTTAAAATGAAGTTTTTAAGTAAAAAAAAATCTGCCCACGACGCGGGCACATTCTCATCCCGCGCAACACGCGCGGCTTGTGTCGTTGGTCAAAAAATTGAATTAATTTTTTTATAAGTAAAACTAAAACTAGGAGTTTTGTCAAAAAATAATCCATAACAATTTTGTTCTTCCTTTTTAAATGTACAACATTTGTATAATCACTTTTTGCTGTAGGTTTTGTCGTTTGTCCAAGAATTTAATTTTTTTATTTTTCCTGATGGTTTTGTGAATAAAATTAAAACTACTTGTCCTAGAAAATAGTGACTTATAACAAATTTGCAGATCTCTTTTAGGTGCATAATTTTGGTTGCATAACATTTTTCGTATCATTCATAGTTTTATGGCAAAATGGAATTTGTGATCATTTATTATTTATTGAACATTAAAATTTGAATTAAAAATTTTGTTTACAAAAAATCAAAAAGTTTCTGTGATAATCTTTCAGGGCTTGCAAAAGCAACATTTTTGAAAATGTTTCAATTTTTTTTAACTTTCATGCAAAAAAGCTGGATAACAAACTTGACCTTCAGTTTTTGATACTGAAAAAGGAAATCAAAGGCTAATCTAAAACATTAACTTTTTCAAAAGTTATCGTGCCTACAGACCTGTTTTTCCGTTTCAGATGGTCTCCAAACGTGAACATTTGGCAAAAAACGGGAAGGGGGTGGGGCAAATTTTACACAAATCTAATACCTTCTCTGATGAGAATGTAAAAATGGATTTTATATTATTTCCACTGAATTAAAATGTTCGTATTCAATTTCAAAACTTGTCAAGATGAAATCAGTTTCATATAAAAATATGACACTATTTAACGTAAAAACGTTTCAATTTATGAAATTTGAAGATTTCATTTTGAATCTTTTGATTTTGTATTATCCAGATACGAAATTTTGTGCTTTTGAAAATTACAATGTTTTGCCATTTTGGCTCTTAAGGAAATTATTAATAATTAATCAATTCAAAGTCGTTTCGGAATCAATATCCCTTTATTGAATATATCGACAGGGCGTACCAAAACTAAGTATCCGGACTTATCTAGCTGTATAACAAATAAATTAAATTAAACCTTCTTTGCCAAAAATGTGTTCCAGTTTTAGTTTTTAAATTATGAAATGATTAATCTGGACCAATCATTTCATAACTCAAAAACTAAAACTTTAATACATTTTTGCCAAAGGCAGTTTCGGTTAATTTTTTGTTTGTTTATACAGCCATATAAGTCTGGACTATTAAAATAATAAATTATAAAACAATTGCATGGTACATTTGAAAGTTAAATTTTGAAATTGGCCAAATGCTGTAATTCTATGCTTACATTGTTATCAGTACTTGCCACATTAGTGAGTTGTCACTGATAAGAGGGTATAATTGTTGTAAATATATCAAAGCTCTTCGAAAAAAAAGCCCAAGCCGGAGATGAAGGAAATACTTAGAAATTATAAATTAAAAAATTTTTCATAGTTTATTTTCGATATTTTCAAAACATCTTTTCATTATCACCATGGAGTTATTTTTGGTAAGATTATCATAAAGGAATTCAGTAAACAGATGGTCCATCTGTTCTAGTTGGTAGGGTATAATTAAATAATGTAACAAGTTAATTAAAAAAAAAATAAAATTTATAGGTTTGCAATATTTTGTATTAAACTATCAAATTATTTTTAAAAATGCGCTCTTTGAATTCTTTAAACATCATTTTTTATACACTACTTAATAGAAGGCACGACAGAAGCTGTCTCTGGTCCTAAATAATTAGAAATATGGAAAAAGCTTTTTTTTTAATTACTAATTTGGAAAAATAGCGTTTGTGATGTAGATTGTAGAACACTGCAATTTTTTAATTTTGTCAATGTGCTAGTTATGAGGTTCGTATTGATCGAAGTAAGACAAAAAAACAAAAATTGGTCAATAACATTATACACAAATAATGCAGAAACTAATGCTTGCACTTGAAATATGAATAAACAAATTTATATGTTTAGATAGTACGTGTCTAACATACGTGTCGGCTGTATCAGAGCAGCACCATCGCAGCGAGTAGATGACTGCGAACTTGCAGCCTAAAAAAAAAAAGTTACCAAAAGTGAACTTCCAAACTGACACAGAAAGATAGAAATGAAACTTCTGTCGTAAAGCCTAAATGCGTCGGTCGATATTTCTTATTTTCATAAATAAACTTTTTTCTACCCCCAACTCTGTGCCTTGTCACAAACGGTCCTTTAATATTCATTAATATTTTCTGAAAATTTTTTTCACTTTACTTAAACTTTTTTTTCAATTATAGGTGAAAAAATATTGCTCTCAGGACTGACTTGATCAGCTGGTCTACTTGTTACATCGCCTTGAGCCCTGTTTTTTCTATGATACGGTGTCCTACATTAAGAAAAATGTGGTCCTTTGTTTCTTGTTGCAGATTGGAGTTCACAGTTCGAATGTTTACCAAATGGAGCTCCTATTCCATATTTTCCTCGTTCCAGAATTTCTTATTCGACTGATAGATATCATTCTCCTGCAAGGTGTCTTTCTCCTACCAGACCGGATTTTCCGGTTTCTAGGGTCGAGTCTTCTCCTACTGCCGAGTCTTCTCTTCGTGCCAGGTCCAGGTCTCCTCGTGCCGGGTCCAGACTTCCTCATGCCAGGTTCAAGTCTCCTCATGCCAGGTCCAAGTCTCCTCATGCCAGGTCTAGGTCTCCTCATGTCAGGCTATCTTCATTCGGCATATTTCATTATACCATGGAGGAACTTAGATTTATTCGACTCATACCTATACTGAATCCAAACCGACTATTCAAAATTCAAAGATATACATTTCCTCCCGATAAATCAATTAAAGTGAAAGGAAGATTTCAGGTCGCTGAGCCTGTGCCAACCGAAGAACAAACTGTATTATTATCGTCAAATGGTGACGTATTTGCAATTATAGTGGAGAAAACTAGATACCTTCGTGGATTTTATACAACGAGAACTGGGAAACTGAAACGTGTGAAAATAAACATGTACAGCGGCGCGATTGATGAAATGACTCAAGAAGAAATCCAGGAAGCACCATTAGGAAGTCGTTCATCAATGTCACAGACGTTTAGAACATTAGATTTAAATGACATTCACCCACACCATTCACCTAATTAAAAAAAGTATAACTATAATATAATATTGTTTGTGATCCGCGGTAGGATCAAAATGTTACAAGCAACTGGTAATCATTTTTTTGAAAAGGTGTAGTCAAGAGATCTTGCACACATTGTTGTCGAACACTTTATTAATAAAATTTAAGAATTTTCTTCAGCATAAATTTTTTTTCTCCAAGTTTCTAAATAAGTTATTCTATTTCTACGCAAAAAAGACTGTCTACCGATACTAGCAGATTTCTTAACATGTTGGCAAAAAAGGGCTGAAGTCAATAATAATTATATTTTTATTTGAGACAGTTTCATACGGTATTTCATAAAAAAACATTAGTATCAAACATCAGACAGTTGCGATAAATTAAATTTCAAATCTATCGCAGTAGTGCACCAACTCAGATTGCCCACACAAAGAAACTGTGTTGATAAAAGATCAATTAGGTTCATATTCAAAATATAAATTTTATAAAAATAAAAAAAAACTTTCAATAAATATTAATGTCCAACAAAAAACTAATATTTAAAAACATAGTCAAATTTTCAAACAAGGAGATGAATTTTAAAATAAACTGATAAATCTGCCCCCAAAAAGAAGAAATGGTTGCAGAGTACTTTGATTTTCATCCAAAGACGAATTTCCAACCAAATGGTTGAATTTTCAAACAAAAAATAATAAATTCAACCACAAACAGTTGCATTTTTTAATTAACAGTTAAATTATAAAGCCAAAAAGATAAATTTCAGAATTTAAAACGGATGAATTTCAATAAAAAAGACGAACTTTTAACAGTGCAGTTAAATTTACGAATAAAATCAATGGTTTTTTGACAGGATAGTTGAATTTTGGATAGAGTAAGTAAATATAGAACAAGATGGTTGAATTTTTAGCCATATACATTAAATTTTTCACCTTCGATGATGAATTTTTGCCAAATGGTTAATCATTACAAAAAAAAGGATCATCGAGACAGTCGTATTATTTATCCAGGTAGTTTAATTTTCAAGCACAAGGCACGAATTTTCAACAAAATAGTTCAATTTTCAATTCAAAAAGACTAATTTTCAACAAACCAATTGAATTTTTAGCCTAAATAGTTAAATGTTAAAATAAAAATGATCAATTTTTAACTAATAATGGAAAAGTTTTTACAGCTTAAAATATTAAATAAACCAAAAATATTCAACTAAATAGATGGATCTTCAACTCATAAAAATTATTTAGACAAAGTAGTTTAACTGTTATCCATAAAGTATGACTTCTCTTTAAGGAATCTAATACTAGCATTTTCAACTAAACACCAGTCTATTTTAACACAAAATAGAATAGTTAATTTTTTAGTTAAAAAAATATATTTTTCACCTTAAAAAACAGCGAATTAAAAAAAATTTGAATTTTCAAAAAGATTATTTTTCTACCAAAAAATACGAGTTCAAAACAAAATACTTAAATTTTCCACCAAAAATATTGAATTTTAAGCTAAAAACTATCAAATTTGAACAAATAATATAACAATTGAATTTTTAGTTGAAAATTGATTCTCAAAACAAAAAAATTAATTTCCAACAAAATAGTTAAATATGCAACTGAAGAGATGGATCTTTAACTAATAAAATTAATTTTGAACAAAGTAAGAACCCAAACACTCACAAACCGATTAAATTAGGCATTTGTTTATAAAATTCGCTTACAGCAGCAATATACTTATTTGGTAGGGTTTTCTGTATTAATTTAAATTGGATTGAAAACTTAAATCACTTATAACTATCCAAAATCATTAGAAAGTCACATATGTTTGCTTATAGCAATGCGATTGTTAGTAACCAATAATTTATTTATGGTAAACTATCAAGTTATACTTCGCGAATGTTTATTAATCGAGTACACACTAATATCAATTATTTTAAATGAATTACGTGTTATAAAAGTAACAATATTTTAAATTTTACAATTTTTCTCAACTTTATGATTAACTAAAGTAAAATTAAGTCAAGTATTACTTATGTTTGTATAAGCATTCATGTTATCTAATAATTATCATACATCAGCCAAAACCTCTCACTCTCGTATACCACCCCCTACACTCCCCGCTTCTTCAATAATTCCTCTATTTATATATTAATCTTCGCTTTCCCTCACATCATCAAATTCTTTCTTATATAGTTTCTCATCTCATCACTTCTCAGTCAACACTTCCATTTCCCTATTTCACCACCCCACACTTCCACTTACTCACACCAGATTCCTATACTCTCATTACGCCTCCCATCATTTTCGCCATTTTTTCTACTTTCTATACCCCGCATTCCCCTATTTCCCTTTTCCATATTCCACTTATTTATCCTAGTTTTCCTCTCCTGATATTTCCTACTTCTCCTACTTACCCGCTATCATTCCCCTGCTTTCCTATTCTCTCTCACCTTATTTCCTCACACTTTCCCTTCTTTCCCTTCTCTCGTTTTCCCTTAACTCTACTACGCCTCTTCCCTATTTTTCCTACTTCCCCTCCCCTAATTTTTCCAACTTCTCCTGCTTTCCTTAATTCTTTTATCCTAATTTCTCCTCACTTTAGCTACTCCCCCATTCTTTTTTCTCTGTTACTCCTTTAACTTACCCTACTGTCATTGCCCGTCAATCTCTCTTCCCTTATTTCTCCCTCGCTTCTCCTTATTATCCTTCTTATATTCCTGTCTCCTTATTTTCTCTCGCTTCACTTCTTACAATTTCCCCTTAAATCCCTTACGTCTCCTTCCCCCATTTCTCGAACTTTCCATAATTCCCTATCACTTTTCCTCATTGCCTCTTCTTTTCAATTAATGCGAGGAAAAAAATACATCTGCGCAGATATAATTTTATTAGGATCTCAGATTGTCTCAAATCCTGGAATCCGCGTAGCTCAGTCACACTTTTGTGTTGGTGTATTGTATTTTCATCAGGAATTCTGGAAAGTCGCTGTGTGGATATGCCTGGGCGTTTGACCAAGGGAGAGGAAAACTGCAGAAAACCGTCTCCCGCATTTAGTGGGTTGTTGATATTCTAATCAATACCTAATTGTCTTGAGATTGTAGTGCAATGTTTAATAATGATTAGCGTAGTTGTATTATTCTTTGTATAACTAAACAAACAATATAAAAAATTCAGTTTCAATAAAACTGCAGCTATATAGTTTCTTTGTCACGATGCAAGAATTGTGTCAAGTCGCTAAATAAAAAAACAGTTTGAGATATCAAATTTTTTCAGAGACGAATCCGTGGTTACATCCGATTCTGTTAGATGTACTCACATTTTCCAGGACGTTTGGCCAGAGGAGTTGAAAACTGCAGGAAACTACAAACTGAGTTCAGCCGGTTGTAGATATGCTAATCAAGGAATAATTATTTCGAGATGTACATACAATTTTGAATTATGATTAACATAGTTAATTTCCTATTTTCGTAACAAATCTGACAATTTAAAAAACTAATTTTTGATAATAATAGAGTCATATAGTTTCTTCATCATGACGAAAGAATAGTTGCAGCTTTCAAAATAAAAAAACAGTTTTAGTTTCCAAATCACTTCACATCGAAATCCATGGATACATCCGATTTTATTAGAAGTAGTCACATTTGCCTGGTCATTTAGTCAGGGAAGAGGAAAACTGCAGAAACCCGCCTCTAGAGTTCAGCCGGTTGTAGATATGCGAATCAAGACATAATTACCTCCAGATTTAATTAAGATTGGTAATAATGATTATAATAGTCGAATTATAATTTTCATAACGAATCCAACGATATAAAAAATTGATTTTTCACAATCATGCAGTTCTATATTTTTTTTTTATCAGGTCGAAAGAATAGTGGTAGATCCCAGAATAAAAAAACATTTTTAGTTTCCAAATCACTTTACATCGAAACCTGCCGCTGCATCCGATTTTATTGTTATTCCTCACATTTCCCTGGACGTTTGGCCAGGGGAGAGGAAAACTGCAGGAAACCACATCCCGAGCTCAACCAGTTTTAGATATGCTAATCAAGGCCTAAATATCTCAAAGTTTAATTACAATTTTGTAGTATGATAAGCTTAGTTAAATTTCTCTTTTAATAACAAATCCAGCGATATAAAAAAACTAATTTTTGGCAAAAATGTAACTGAATATAGTTTCTTTATCAGGACGAAAGAATAGTGGCAGGTTTATAAATAAAAAAAGAGTTTTTGTTTCCAAATCACTTCACATCCAAACTTTCGAACGAATTCGTCAGCGAATGAGTTTATTTGATAGGGAATGCGAGCGAAATGTGTATGACAATCGTTTATATCAGTGACAGTGGCTTGATCTGATTAAATACAGCAGTATGTACAGTGTGATAGTTTCATACGCTATTTATACGTACTTCGTAGTGCCAATTTAAGTATACAACTTACTAGATAGTGTTTTATCCTATTACATATAAATAGTAGTAAACAGTTGTATTTCTGGTCATACTCAACTACAATTTATTTCATTTACAGATGCATTCACACATTTACACATCAAATTCATATTTATATTATATTATCTTCGAACACTCTTTTTTTTTAGTTTTACTTCAACTCTCTAAATTAATCAGGAGGAAAATCACCAACGCTTGATAAACCTATTAAAAAATATTCACAATTGTCTAACATACACAGTGATAGTATTGCTACCTAAGTATGCATCTATACATATATCACGTGATAAGATTGGTTTCTTCCTCGACCAGAAATAGCAAGAAAAAATAATTGACCGATTTCTCCGGCGGGGAATCGAACCCCGGTTATACATACTACTCCCAGTGATAGTTAATTACACAAACTTGTAATATTCTAAATTAATAAGATGCTATGTTCACGCATTCTCGAAAAAAAACGGCCTGTAAAAAATCCTCGCACGTTACGTGGGCTGCGTTTCGAGTCTTTAAACTCTTGCTTAAATCAGACGGTAGTGTTCCGAGTTTGTCCCCGAACTTTGGGGTTCGATTCCTGCATTAAAAAGTTTGTTTTTTAATTTGAAAAAAAATTCTTTGTGCAATTTTTTTTTAGCAAACATTATTATAGTTTAAAAATATAAATATAACGATAATAATAAATGTCTTTTAGGAGCTGTTTAAAAAATACGGAACGATTTGAGGGGGTCACCTCGAGCGTTACACTAATGTTAAAGTCACATAGATTTACTATACTATTTTTTGAACAGCCTCTTATATATTTTTTATTTTTATATTATCTTATTTGACTAATTCTTTATCTTTGAATATTTATTTTATTTTCATACTTGTTATACTTTGTTTAGATATTTCATTTTTATCTTATATAAAAGTGAAAATATTAAAAATGAAATAAAAATGAATATTTTCGTTTAATTAAATAAATTTAATTGCCACTCGCGATAAAAAAAAGTTTGAAAAAAATACCAGCAACAGGAATCAAACTGAGACTATGCGGTTCCGAACTCGAAGCACTATCGCATCGCGGTCCATGTAACGTGTGTCGATTTTCTAAAAGTTATTTTTTTTTAGAATGACTCAAAAGTGCATTTTATTACTTTAGTACATCACAGGTTTGATAATTGCCTATTACTGGAAGAAGTATAAAACCAAAAAATCCGAAATTTCCCTTATTGTTTGCCTGGGGAAAATATGAGACATGTATCTTTTGTTTTTTACCAAACAATTTTTTTAATGAAAATAGGAGACTTGAATATTTAGGTGGATTATGAACAAAGTAACTAAAATTTTCTTTAATAACTTGTATTTAAAAAAAATTAACAATTGAATTCTCTTTACGGCAACTAAAAAGTGCTTCTTCTCAAAAAGATCAACTTTAATTTATTTCTTGATTTTTTTGACAATGATATGGCATCATTTTGTCGAAAAATAAAATCCCGGATATTGAAAAATACCAGAAATTTAATTCCTGAAGTAGAAAATTTCCAAAAAATGATAATTTGCAATTTAAACGGAATGAAAATATTCCAAAACTCCACGAAGTTGGTATGTTTCTGAAATGCTTAATAAAGAGCATTTAAAATTCATGAAAAATAAAAAATTCCCAACAAAAAAATATTTTCAAATATAATATTTTTATCTGTTAGCATTATATTTTTATATCGTGCTTCAATCGATAGAAATATTAAATATAATTCATCGTCGGGATTTTGAAACTTTGCTACTTTGAAATTTCAGGAATTTACTAATTTCCTGAATGTTAAATTTTTGTATTTTTAAATTCTGCATTTAAAATTTCGAGAGTAAAATTATTTTGCTAATATGAAATGAATAAATTTATCTAGTTTCGTTAACTTTCAACTTCGAAATATTTGAAGTTCGTGAATAAACATTTTGGGTACTTTTAGTTTTTAATTAAAAATTTCGAAAATGTGTGTTTTACAGCAAATTTTCTGTTTCAGTAATTGCATTCTTGTAATAGCAGTTTCTATATGAACCGAAAAAATGTGGTTATTTTTACCGAAATTCTTCTTTGTAGCAAAAATGGTTTAATATCGATTTTGAAAAATTAGGATAAATTTAGGAAAATGAAGTCAGAACATTCGTAAATTTAAGAGAATTCTTGCAAATTTGGAAGTTTGTAAATTTGGTAAATTAATCAAAACAGAACACCAAACATCGTAATCTCACTCATTTTTCCCCCCTTAAATCTAAAAGATTTAAAATTTGTAAATTTTATAACTGTATATTTGCCAATATATGATTTAAACAATCTTTAGGATACGAATTTAAAAAAAAAATGAATCCATATTTTGAAAAAAAAGTTATATTATATAAAAAAGAATTTCTGAGAGGAAATTGACTTTTTACTTTTTTCAAAAAATGTACCGTATTTTAATAATTGAAAAAATTGTTCAAGTTTCTTTCTGGATTTTGAAAAAGTATAGATTGTGCTACAAGCTGCCGCAAAAAAATTAATGTCAATTTGTGCACAAGATACAACTTTTTATAGAAAATTTTCGTTTCATTCTTCATTATTCTACGAAGTATTTGAGTATCCCTAAGTTCATAAAAATTTTTACTACAAAAAAAATTCTGTGACATCACCAGAGCAAGACTGTCCGATTTTATATGAAAATCGGTCAATTGTAAATTATATTTATAATTATAATTAACTGTACATTTTAGTTCAATCTTTTATCCCTTTTAGAGTTTATTTTATCCTAGTTCAAATCAACATTATACAAACCAATAATTAATGTATAATAATTATAACAATTTATTAAATTTTATATTTTTGTTTTGGTTCCTACATTTCTTTTCAATGTTGGATTCAGATTTACAATATTTTGCTACAAAATGATTCGTTTGAAATTTCGTTTTGTTTTTTATTCAATATAGAAGACTAGACATAGTTAGCACTGAAAAAAAGAACATTTTTCTGTACAATCTCTCATTACACTGTACATTTTTTGTGTTCTAAAAACGTAAAAATGTTTAAGTTTCAAAGAACTTGCAGCTCAGCTATGACATGTGAGTACTTTCAGAGTCAGGATTTTTCAATAATAGGGGAAACTTCCCTGCAGTAAATAATGCAGCATACAGTGAATCATCATTAATTAAAAATACTACTAAATGTAAAATAATTAATTTAATAATTTAATTTAATTTAATAATATTAAAATTAATTATTTTTCTTTATTTGTGTTATGCATTATTGATTATTCACTGTGGTGAAGTTCCCTTAAATATCGAAATAAATATCTTTGAACGTAAAGATTAATTTATTAATAGTTTAAAAAATGTGAAATGGATGCAAAGGTAGGTAGAATTAAAAAAATTCTGTTCTCTGAAGCTCCACTTCCTAGGAGATTAAATTTTCATGTTTTATCTTCTCCCTTGAGAGGAAAATTACCTGCGTAAATATTTTCTGGGTGAATTAACAGTCAGATAAAAATATGTTTGGAAAAAAACTTTTACTGAAGTCTTCTATTTTTTATAAAGAATCTGGAAAGTTTAATAACGTATATAAGATAATTTGATTATTTCTATCTACACGCTTTCAAATTCTTATGAACAGACTTTTGTCTTAAAATTATTTCAAATACTGTGTTCAAATTATTTAAATTAATAAATAAGTATGTTATTGATGATCATACGAATAAAGAAATATAAATTGAAAAAAAAAAATTAATAGCAATATAATATGATGAGAATTTTTTATAATTTTTGAACCAGGGTGGCCGAAAAACTTCACTTTTAAAATTCCCTGACTTTTCGCTGATTTAGTCCTGACCAATTTTTAATTTTTTTTCTTATTAATATTCAATGATTAGCATTTAAATTTTGTTGCATTTTTAACATAAAATCTTTTATAAACAGAATAAAACAATTTTAATTCAAAATTTAAGCAATTCGAATTAATTTTTTTCAATAAAAAAGACGTTTCTGTCATTAGGGATGGGTTTTAAACACAAAAGAAAAAATTCTCAAATGAACAGTTGAATTTTTAACCGAAAAAGAAGACAATTGTTTACGAATTTACTGGAATTTTTAACCAAACTGTTGAGTTTTAAAACTATAAAGAAGAATTTTTTACTAAATAGTAAAATTTACAAACAGATGAATTTTCAACTAAGATTAGAAATTTTTAACAAGCAAAAAATAGATTTTTGACAAAAGAGTTAAACTTTGAAATACGTAGTTGAATTTTTAACCAAAAAGATAAATTTCAAACCAGGAAGATTAATTTTACACTAAAAAAGATAAATTTTCAACTAAAAAGTTGTATTTTCAACTAAAAAAGATAAATTTTCCATAGATCAATTTTTCGTTTAAAAAAATTAATTGGAAAATTTTAATTGTATTCAAAAGTCAAATTTTCAAATGAAATCATGAATTTTTCTACAAAAAAATAAATTTTTAAGAAAGGAACTCAAGTTTGATTCGAGCAGTTGAATTTTCCACCAAAAGTAAATAAATTTTTCACTAATTAATGAAGATTTCAATGAAAAAAGATATGATTATAAACAAAAATGGTATATTTAAATTTTCAGTTTAAACAAAAGAAATTTTCAACTACAAAAAAACGAATTATTAAGAAAATAGATCAATTTTTCATCAAAGAGGTGCATTTTCATCTAAAATTATGAATCTTCAGAAAAAAATTAATTTGCAACAAAAAAGTTTAACTATGAACCAAGTAATCTAGTTTTTAAACAAAAAGATACATTTTCAATGAAGAGGAATAATTTTTCACCAAAAATGATAATTTTCTAACCAAAAAGACGAATTTTCAATAATAAAGACTTTTCAGTCTAGAGAGAGAAAAAATTCTTAATTGTAGAATTTTCAGGCCAAAAGAGGAATTTTCTGCAAAACAGATGAATTTTTAACAAAAGAGATCGTTTTAAATCAGTTATATTTTTAACCAGAAAATAGTAAATTTCAAACCATTAAGATCAGTTTCCTACAAACAAAGAAGAATTTTCAACTAAAAAAGATCAATTGTTTACCGAAAATAGAACATTTTCATTTCCATTGAAAAATTAGTTTTAACATTAAAAAAACTTTTTTAAACAAAAACCCTGAAATTGCTAAACAACGAGATTAATTTAAAAAAAATTATTTTTAACATAGTAGTTAAACATTTACCCATATAGTTGAATTTCCAATTAAAAACGATTAGTTGACATGGAAAAGTCGAATTTTCAATTCAAAAAATAATTTTTTAACAGAACAAAAATTTCAATGAAAATTTTTTAGCTAAAATCATGATTAAAATATAAAACTAAAAAATATATAAATAATACTGATAATATGATGAATCTTTAACAAGAACATTATTTTTAAACGCAGAATTTCAACTTCAACCCCAAGTGGAATTTCCAGTTATAAATATCAGTTTTCAAAAAATAGTAAAACATTAAACATTAAACATTTTCAACGAAAATTATGAATCTTTGACAAAAAATTATTTTATAATATAAAGTTAACTAAACAGTTATACTTTCAGCTGAAAAGATAAATTTTTAACTAGAATAGTCCAATTTTCATTTAGAAAAATTAATTTTCAACCAAATAGATCAGCTTTATAATAAAATGATGAATCTTTAACTGGAAAAGTCGCATTTTCTATTAAAAAGACTATTTTTCAACTATAAAAGGTTCAATCAAGTAGTTCAACTTACAACTAAAACTGGACAAAGAAGACGAATCAAATAGACGAATCCTTAACCAAAGACGCTTAATTTTAACCAAAAAGTTACATTTTAAGAAGAAAAAAAATTAATTTGTACTAAAACAGATGAATTTTTAAATTAGGAAGTCTAATTTTCATTTAAAAAATTAAATTTTTTACCAAAAAAAAATCTCAGTTCATTACAACATTAAAATTAGAATTTTCAAGAGAAAGTAATTTTTGTATAAAATTGTTGAATTTTCTACCCGAAAAGATGATTCAAAAACGAAAAAATATTACTTTTCAATAAAATTGTTGAATTTGCAACCAAATAAACATTTTTAACTAAAAACGTAATCGTCAGGAGGACGAAAATTGCACAATAAATGAATAAAATTAGAAATAGATGAAAAATAAATAACTGACAAGAATATTATATCAGGTCAATTTTTCATTTCCTCGGACCACTAATATTGAAAGACTAGAATCTTAATCTCGTAATATTTTTTACAAATAATATTTTATGAACGGAATAAAAAAATCAAATAAAAATTTATTAACCTTGGCATTTATTTAAAGCACCTTTTATTGAAATTCCCTAACGATTGCAAGATTTTTGTTCCAAAACCCCTCACTATTCCCGGTTTTTAAAGTCACCACAAACTTACGACCACCCTGCTTTCAACACCATGATATTTATTTTTCTGTGTTTTTTACAACACTATGGACTAAATAGGGAAAATCTTCTTATAGTGGATAATGCAATCTACAGTGGATAATTATTAATTCAGAGCACAAATAAAAGAAAAATTATTTATTTTTATCTTTATTTATTGGCACGCATAGTGCCTCAACTATTTATTAAATTAAATTAATTATTTTACATAAATATTTTAAATTAATGGATTATCCACTGTAGGTTGCAATATCGATTGTAAGGAGGTTTCCCATTCTCAATTCGGAAATCCCCTTAGGATGAATACAACAATGAATGATTGGGAAATATTTAGGAAAAAAATTTTTTAAAAGGAATATTTTATGGAAATAGTTTAATTTACAGACTTCAAACCATGTCTAGGAAAAAGGGATGATGGTCTAATATGTGGTCACTCATTGGTGCATTCAGTCCACGGAAAATAAATTTTTCACACAACACACGTGAAATTGTTGCTACACACCTGAATTTTCTCTTGCATTATATATAATTACCTAATTATTTCCATTTTATTAGGATTTAAGGAAACATAGATACATCACAGTCGTTAATAAGGGACGCACACAAATGCGGTTGAGACATTTATACTAGGGTGTTACAAAAAATTTCCCGAATCTGAACACGCACAATTTGTACTTTTTTAGTAAACGAATTTTGAAAGAAAAAAAGATCAAAATCAGATATGATTTAGAGGTTCCCTATTAGAGTTTTGTCTTTCTTGTTTTCATTTTTTAACTCCTTTTATATAACGAATATTGTAAATAACTTAGTGAAGATTTTCAAAACTCATTTTTCAGGAAATTAATAATTTTTTCTTACTTTTCGTACATAATTTTATTTAGTAACATTTTTAATAACTTCTTGTAGTTTGTGTATGGTAAACTGTATGTCAAATTCTTACCGAAAACTGTGTAACGAGTAAGATATTATTATTTTTCTTTAAAATAAGTAAAAATTTGTAATAATTTATGTACAATCATATCAGATTTAAATTTTTTTTAAATAAAATTTTTACTCAAAAGCTAAAATTAAGGTTAGTGCTCGTCTTCAAATTCAAAAATATTTTTTGTTTTGTTTTATAAAATGAATCACCCTAATATCTACGGTGCACAGTGTTGCGAAACTAGATACTGGGTTTCAGAAAGTTTCAGAGATTGTATGCCTGAAGCGATTTTAAAGATTATTTAAGAAATAAAATTTGTAATTTGAGTTGAAAATGACAAATAAACCATAATTTTTTAAATATCTACTTTGTTTAATTTTTATACAAAAATCCATGGATTCAAAAAAATATGCTGTATTTTATTTTAATGACTTTTTTATACTGAATTATTAATCCTTCATAATTAATTTTAAACAAAAAATAAAATAATTAAGTTTCAATTTTTTAAATTTATTTCTTAAAAACAACGAAATAATTATTTAAGAAATCCAATTTTTAAATAAATTGATGAATTTGTAAAAACACCCAAAATAGTTTAAAAAAAGAGATCAGCTTTCAACCAAGTAATGGAATTCACAAAAATAATGCAACTAATCATTGGAATTTGCAACTAAAAGGAACAAATTTTTTTACAAAACTGGAATAGTTAAATTTTTAGGTTAAAAAAATTCATTAAAAAAATAGAACAGTTTGTAAGAAAGTGCTTCATTTTTTAAACATGGAGGTAGATTTTCACCTAAAATGTTGAATTTGCAACTGAATAGTGGAATCTTGTACTACAAAAGATAAATTGTCAATTAAGAATAGAATAACTAAATCTTCATTTAAAAAATTGACTAAGGAAAATAGTGGTCAACAAAATAGTTAAATAAATTTGCAATCAATTAGTTGAATTTTCTACTAAAGAACATGAATTTTTGAACAAAAATGTTATTTTTCTGCAAAAAAAAGGATTTATAACTAAAAAAGAAGAATTTTGAGCTTAATATTTGAATATTGAACAAAAAAATTAATTTTTAACAAAAAATATGTGGGGTAGTTAAATTTTTTTCAAAAAAGTTTATTTTTAACAAAAAACACTAATTCGAAACAAAATAGTTCATATTTTAATTAATACGATGAATCTTTAACAACAACAAAAATATTATTCAACAAAAAGGTCAACTTTGATTCAAGTAGTTGAAATAAAAAAAAATTTCAATCAGTTAATGAAATTTTTAACTTAAGAAGATTAATTGTTAACCAAAAATGGAGTAGTTAAATCTTAAGGTAGAAAAAAGGAATTTCCAACCACAAAAAATTAATTTACAAGAAAATATTTCAATTTTCAATAAAGAGATGAATTTTCAACTAAAATGATAAATCTTTAACAACAACAAACATTGACTTTTAAGAAGGGAGTTACTTAGATATAGATTCATCTTTTTGGTTAAAAATTCAACTACTTCGTCCCAAGTTGAACTCGTTATTAAAAATGAGATTTTATTATTAACGATTAATCATTTTAGTTGAAAATTCATTTCCACCAAAAATTATGTATTTTCAACAAAAAAGTTGTACTTTCAACTAACAAAAAAAAGTTTTTAACCAACTAGTTGAATTTTCAACTGAAAAAGATGTATGTTTAAACACAAATATTAATTATCCACCAAGAAAGAAGAATTTAAGACTAAAAATGATCAATTTTGAACGAAAAAGTTAAGTTTTATGCTATACAAAAATTAATTTTTAATCAAAAATATTTAGAATAGTTACATTTTTAGTTTAAAAACTTGATTTTTAACAAAAAACCTAACGCTCGACAAAATAGACACATTTTCAACAGAATTAATGAATCTTTACCCCCAATAGAATTTTTTAACAGAAAAAAAACAACATGGAAGCTAAAAATCAATAATATAAAAAAGCTCAACTTTCAACAAAGTAGTTGAATTTATAAAAAAAAAAAATAAGTGGAATTTTTAACTAGATAAGATAAATTTTTCACCAAAAAGTGAAAATTTTAAACTTTACGTTAAAGAGAATCGTTTTTGACCATAAAAAAATTAATTTTCAAGAAAATTATTTAATTTTTTTTAAAAAGAGAAAAATGAATTTATGATTATTTTGAAACATAAGGAACTGAATTTTCAATGAAATAGTTAAATCTTCAAGAAAAAAAAGGCATTTTTAACAAAGTTAGTAAACTTTAAATCAAGCATTTGAGTTTTCAACCAAAAAAGATAAATTCTCAATGAAAAATGTAATAATTGATATTACAATCTAAAAAGATTTTAAATCTGTAATAATTGTAAATTGTAAATTGTAAATTTGTAAAATTGTGTATAAAAACATTTCTAACATTTGTTTATACCAATAACAATTATTATTTAATTTGACCTTTTGTTGTCGCAATAGTATTGTAGTGGTTAAATTTGTTAAAAATACGATTTTAATTAATTTATTTATCAAAATTGTTTAGAATAATATATGAGCTATTGTTATCTTATATTAATCTGCTATTGCTACAATGATATTATATTATTGATTACAAAATAAAAATTTCCTATGTTCAGAAATGCAATGTAAGTGAATTTTGTTTATAACAATTATTTAGGACAATTCCAATTGTTCTCACTTAGTTCCCAGCCATGAATGATTATTACTCATACGTAATTCAGCTACGAAATCGGTATAAATAATTCATTTAAATACCGAAGCTGCAGCAAATGGCAGATTTATCCATTTAATTGTTTATAACAATTAAAAAAGATAACGACGGATAAAACAATAAACAGAGCAAAAGGGGGTTTTCGCCAGATCCATAATGCGTCTACAAGAATGAAGTATTTAATGTTATATATTTCCACAACTTCATCTAAAGGCAATTATGCTGGATGGAACAGAAAGATTTTTTCGAAAAATGCTTTTTGTTTTTTGTGTCATTAAAAATTCAGTATTTTGCGCCTGTAAAATGCAACACGCTAGCTATGTTGTATTCGAGCTTCTGTCACCCGTTCTAGTTTTAAGTCGCACAAAATCTACAAGTAGTGTTTTTTTGTCGCTGACATTAATATATAATAGAATAATGTAATATAATACAGTAATAAAAATAAAGAAAAACATAAAAATTATAATCTTTGCGTAGAATACTTTTTTTGAAAGGTATAATCTCAAATAACGTAGAAATTGCAAAGTTTGATATTACACGAAAATTATTTAGGTAAAATGTTTTTCCCTGCTGATAAACGCTTCTGGTAAAACAGAGTACCTCTTGGTATTTAAAAAATATGTTTTGCTGGAATTTATGTAGTAAAATGAGGAAAAACATTATTTTGAACTTAAATGAACCAAATTTTTTAGAAAGGTTTTATTAGAAACGTTTGATAAACATCTACTTTTCCAATTTATTATTTAT
>NC_046660.1:53789730-53794330 GCF_010883055.1 Belonocnema kinseyi
GAAGACACAATACATGCAGATTTTATGCGAGTTGAAACTATCCATATGACTGCAGTCCGACAGACACAATAGCTAGCGTGTTGAATTTTACAGGCGTAGGAAAGTCGTAATTTTTAATCTCAAAAAGAAACAACAGCATTTTTTGAAAAAATCTTTCTGTTCCGGCTGACATAATTGCCTTTAGATTACCTGGTGAAAATATTAAATTGATCAATTGATTCTTGAAGACCTATCACGGATCTGGCAAAAATCCTAGTCGTTTCAAGAGCCTTAAGTCATCAGCTCAAAGAAATTTTTTAATTCAAATAATAAGAATCAATCAAATAAATATTATTCAAATATTTTTTTAAATAAAAATTAACTTCGAAAGGCCTTTTCGTAATTAAATTAGCTAAAATATCAAAGAAAAAGTACTAAATCAGTTAAAATAAACTTTTTGGAACTTTTTGATCCAATATCTCGCTCCGCCACACTGTGTGGTGGACACGGTTCGTAAATGAAATTGGAATGGAGCAGTGGGCTCCGGAACCAATTTCACATTTGAAGATAATTTTTTTCTATGTAAAACACTTTTTAATAATAAAAATGCATGAAAAATATTTAAAAAAACTGAAGTAGCTGAAATTAAAACTACAAAGTTAGGTAAGCCCTTAATAGAAAATATAATTGGAGGTCATTCACGTTTTCTTTGTCTACAAGGATTCCGTAACAACCTCTTAATTTACTGGAGTGGAAAGAGAAGGAAGGTAGAGTATTGAATTATTGAAGCTTCAAGCTTGGTTTTCTGTTCCGGAGTGACTGTAATGAAGGCGATTCGTTAAACCTTAAACCACACGACTCTTAGACAATTATTTTCATAAATACAGGTTTCAGTTTTTCCTCCTCGAATGTGGAGGATAATTGAGCGACCACTGCTCTGTCGTCATACCGGAAAAAGAGTATGAAAAACAAAGAAGTGCGATTTTTTCGGCGATTTAATTTGTAAAAATGAAGGAAATCGCTTTTCTTTGATTTTCATGTGGTACGCATGTGATTTTCTTCTGATTTTTTTCATTATTGACAGTGTTCGTTGTGGGGTTGAGTCTGAATCCATTTTTCACAGACAGCTTTTCCTTATATTTGCAATTGGCAGCCATCATTCAACCCAATAGAATACTGCATACCAGCAGGAACAGTATTGCAGAACCTGGAACATAAATCGAAAAAATTCTTAAATTTTAATTAATTTAATGCGTTTTCTGAATTTAATATTCACTTTGTAGAGCTATTTTCCTGGGGTGATTGCTAGAGAGATTGATTAGCGACTTGTGTCGAAGCAGTGTTGTTTAACCACATCTAAGGTTCATTAAATAATAATTGGAAATATTTCGCTTTTAAATCAAAGAGTTGTATTTTGAATCTATAAAGATGAATTTCAACAAGGCAGTTGAATTTTAGGAAAAAATGAATTCAACATAAAAGTTAATTTTTTAACTACGTACTTTAATTTTCCACCTGCAAAAATGCATTTTCAACCAAATAATTTAATTTTGTGACAAAAAAGATTAAACTTTAACAAATAAAAGTTGCATTTTCAACCAAGAAATTTATTTTTCAATCAAATAGAAGGAAAAATATAACAGTTGATATTTCCACCAAAAAATATTTCAATTTTAAGTGAAAGAGTTGCATTTTAAACCAAAAAAGGTCAAATTTCTACCAAAAGAGATAAATTTTTAACCGACTGGTGGAATTATTAAAAAGCATTAATTCAACTTCAACTAAAAGCATTTGCGTTTTCAGCCAAATAGTTGAGTTTTTAATCTAAATAGACGAATTTTATGTCCATAAAGACAAATAGACAAAAAAGTTAAATTTTGAAAAATTTCAAATAAATTTCTAGCAAAGTAGTTAAATTTTTAATAAAATAATTAACTCACCAACTAAATAGTTAAATTTTCAATTAAGATGATGTATCTTAAAAAACCAAAATTAATTTTTAAAAAAGAAGTTCAACTTTAAATCAAGTACTTGAATTAAAAATCAAATATGATTAATTCTCAACAGGAAGCATAATAGTTGATACGTTACAAAACAAACAAAATAATTTAATCTTAAATAAAAAACATTCAAATTTGATCAAAAAAATTCTTAACAAACAAATTAATATTTGATACTCTTACCAAATAATAAATAATTTATCAATCGAACAGATGCATCTTTAACCAAAAAGATCAAAGTTCGAACAAAAGAGATACATTTTCAATCAACTGGTAGAATGATTTAAAAACAATGATTCAACTTCAAATCTTTGCTTCAACCAAAAGCAGTTGCATTTTCAGCCAAATAGTTGATTTTTTAAGCTAAGAGGACGAACCTCATATACAAAAAGACAGATGTACAAAAAAGTTAAATTTTGAAAGGATTCAAATGAATTTTCAACAAAATAGTTAAATTTTTAACAAAATAATTAAATTACTGATTTAAAAGTTAAATTTTCAATTGAGATGATATATCTTCAATAACCAAAATTAATTTTTAACAAAGAAGGTCAACTCTAAATCAAGTAGTTGAACTTACAATCAAATATGATTAATTTTTAACAGAAAGTATAATAGTTGATACCTTAAACAAAAAATTCTTATTTTTAATTATAAGCGGTCAAATTTAATTTGTAAAAAATCTTAACGAAAAATATAATGTTTGATATATTTATCCTTTAACACGTTTGAAAAACTTAAAAATCCTCTAAAACTGCTTGAAATGTTTCGAAATTCCTTGAAATCTGTGTTATTATTTTTATATTTAAATAAAAACCTATATAATCTACTGAAGTTAGTTGAAATATTTCGACATTTTTTTAAAAGCCTTAAAATCCGTGGAAATATCTCAAATTTGGTTGAAATTCTTTGGAAATTCATTAAATTTTCTAATATAATTCAATAATTAAATTTATTTAGTCGACCAGGGCAATTAACTAATTTATGATGCTATATATTGCCCATTGCTGGACAAATAATTTTCTGGAGAAACGAGAAAAGCTTCATTCGTGCATAGTGGCGTTCCCCGTTCAAATCCGGGCAGAGGAAGATTTTTTGTCGTCTTTCCAGAAAATATATTAATATTTTATGCGTTCAAAATTTTAATTAAATTGAATTAATTTATTACAGTTCTTTAAACCCCGTTTAAAGTCAACTAAATATTTGAAATCCTTTAATTCTTTGAAATTCCCTAAAATATCTTAAAATCCCTTGAAATTTAATTTAATTCACTTTCCACAGTTCACTGGAGATAATATAAATTTTTGTTAATAGTACAAAATTGTTAGAAATTCCTTGAAATTTTAATAACTCTTGAATTCCTTGGAAGTTTTTTTTTTATTTCCCGACATTTCTTTAAATCGGTGAAAATATTTGTAAACCTCCTTCGGAAATCTTCAAAATTCCGTGAAGTCTTTATGAAATCTAAATACTGAAATAAAATAACATTTATTTATTGCAATTTTCCTAAAAAAATTTAAATCCTATAAATCTTTGAAACCGATGATTGAAATCTCTTTAAATTCCTTGATATACCTTTAAATTCTTTTAAATCTTTGAAGCCACTGGAAACTCCTTCAAATTCATTTAAATCCAATTCACTATTTAAAGTTCACTAGAAATATACTGAAATCTTTCATCTGACTAGCCCCCGACCAGTAGCGTCACGGTAGATTAGTCGGGACCTGATCGGATACTAGTAGGGGGCATCTGATAATACATCCGTGTGGAATATTAACCAAACTCCCCAAAATTTGTGGAATATCTCTAAAAGTTTGTCAAAATACTTATTATTTACGGAAATCTCCATAAACTTTTTTAAATATTTAAAAGTGCTCAAATTTACCCAAAATCTAATGGGGAACATATCCTAAGCTTAAAAATATATAAATTTATGTAACTAAAATTCTCCAAAAATTTGTGGATTATTCATTTAAAAAAAAAAAACTTTAGTTGAAAGGCAGCAATGGACAGTGTGGACTGCTGTCTTAAACACTCGACGCGTCATTTCTGTTGCGCGAGAGGCGGTACGTCGCGCCCTTGCGGATTTTCTTTAAAGCTACCAGTCCAGAACCGCGAAACTCAAATGAAGATGGTAGCGAAATCTGAACTGTACCGTGCTTAATAGTTTACTACTAGGATACTGCTCTTCACTGATTAATCAAAAACTTTCTCTCTCTTCAATTTCAACTACATGAAGGATTAGACTTTATTTACATATGACAAACGACTGAAATTTTGACAACAAAAAGCCCAACTAGTCCCCGATTAGTCCCTGACTGGATACTTTGTCAAAATTAATAACCCGACTAGCCCCCGATTAGAAGTTCTTCAAATTACTTCAAACTATTTTTTGTGATTTTTTTTGCAGTTTTTAATCTAAAAAATGTTTTCTAATACATAAAATACTACTTCATACTGAAAAATGCATGTTTATATAAAATGTTTAAACAATTCATTATTGTTTTTAGCAATTTTATCTTAGAATACGAGGGTGGATTGATAAGTTTCCGGCCTGACCAAGAGATGGCGCCACTAGGCCTACCTTGAGGTGGCGTTCTATAGTACCATCCTTAGATAGC
>NC_046660.1:53794430-53800586 GCF_010883055.1 Belonocnema kinseyi
GCGTAATCCAAGCGAATTTTTGCGTCGATTCATAACCGTTGACGAAACTTGGGTCCACCACTACACTCCTGAAACCAAACAACAGTCTAAACAGTGGATTCGACCAGGGGAACCAACTCCAAAGAAGCTGTAAATGGGTATTTTGAGGAGCTTGACGAATTATTATATAGAGATGGCATTACTAGACTAGAACACCGCTATGAGAAATGTATCAGCCTTGGAGGAGATTATGTTGAGAAATAAAAAAAAAATTCTTAAAAACGTTGTTTTTCTTGGTCAGGCCGGAAACTTATCAATCCACCCTCGTATATTGTTAAAAAGCTGCGGTTTTTTCCGAATATTCCAACTAATTATCAACTTTTTTGTTAGAGTGCATCAATAATAAATTAAATTCAACATGAGTAATTGATTAAACAATTTCTTATCATTTATTACAATATATTTTTAGAATGCTAGAGAGTTGAGGTCTTTTTTTGAAATTTTTAACTTTTTGTCTACTTTGCACTTCATATGAGGTAGCAACTAATGAAATTCTATAAGACTAATTAATTAGACAAGTTATCATTGTTTATAATCTTGAGTTTTTCTCAGACTTTTTAGTAATTAGAAAATAATAAATAAAAATCAACAAGAATAATTTTCAAATATTATTGTATATTTTTCGAAGCGAATTATTTGTACTCTTTTACATGGATTAAGGCAGACCTATTTACAACTTGTAGTACATATTGTTTCTGAAATCTGTTTCTAAAAAGAAGGGAATTGAAGTCTGATATAAATTTTTAAAATATATGTTTTATTTCAGAAAAATAAATTTAGTAAAAATAAAATGGAAAAAAGTGGAGGAAAAGTCAGAAATTTCAGAAAAAACCTCACCTACAGAGCATTAATATAGGAGAAGATGACTATAAACAATAATTAATTATTTAAATAATAACGTTTTTTTAACTTGCATGAGTTATTTCCTTACTAACATAAGTGAACAGTGGACAAAATTTTAAAAATTGCATAAAAATCGCAACTATTCATCATTAATACAGGAGAAAATAGTTATAAACAATAAAGCATTGTTTAAGCAATACATTTTTGTTAAATTGCATTAATTATTATCTCACTGAATAAAAAATGGACCAAAAGTAAAAAATTTCCGAAAATACTGCAACTATCTAGCATTGATATACAAGAAATTAGTTATAAACAATAACAATTCGTTTGAACGATAATGTTTGCTGAATTCCATTAATTAGTGTCCCATTCTAAGTGAAAAGTGGTCAAAATGTTGAATATTTTCAAAAAAATGCAATTTTATACATGATTCAAACACGGTATTATCAAAAATAGACTAAATTGTATAAATAATTGCATTTGTTAACTTGAATTAATTACTTTCTCATTCTAATTGAAAAGTTAAAAGTAGGTTAAAAAATCGGAAAGAACTGCGCCTATCTAACTTTATTTTTAGAGAAAATTGATCAAAACAAAAATAAATTGTTTAAACAGTTATTTATTTACAGAATTGTAAGCAATATATATATATATATATATATATATATATATATATATGCAATAGAAAAAATATAATAAATAATAAAAAATATATAAACCCACGCACAAGCGAAAAAGCTGAACAATTAAAATAACTTTGTGCAGACACTCAATTTCATACTTATGCAAGCCGGTGCTTATTGAAGCTAAGTAATTTTCACAAAGTTTGTTAAAAAATTGAAATTTTGTATAAATAATAAGGAAAATATACAAATAAAAAAATTTTTTTTAATCCAAAAAAAGGTGACTAAGTGACTAATTAATTTTGAATCCATTAATTTATTGTAATTTTAAGTATCTGAAAAAGCATATTTTGTTTAATTTTTCCAAACAATCAGAAGATGTTTAAATTGAAGCAGGCTACGTCACGTTTACAATTTCAAAATATGACCTTAATTTAATCGAGTTAAGAGTTTAACACCATCGAGTTATTTCATTAAATAACTATTAAATAATTATTTTATTTTATAAAAAATGTATTTATTTTTATCCAGCAATTATTTGGCTTTTACTGCGCAATTAGCATAAATATCTCAACTAATTGAATTAATTTAATTAGATGTATTCCAGGCAAATATTTTTTTACACATTTTTTTGAAAGTTGCAATTTTTTATGGATAATAAAGAAATTTTACAAGAACAAAAAATTTTGAAAATCGAATATTGATTATTGAATTGGTCCATATTGATCCCGTATTGATGCACTGTATTTTTAAGATTGTAAAAAAATCTTATTTTTCTGAATGTTGTTCAAACAATGAGAAGGTATTTATTCTTCTTGTGCCTAATAATGCAAGTAGATTTTTTTGTAATTTTTTCTATTTCTTTGGCATAAAATAATACTTTTTACTTTTATAATATTTTCTCGTACGACAAGCTATTATTTATTTACAGCATTATAAACAGCATATTTTTCCAAAATCTCTGATCCGCCACCAGCCACAATTTTCGAGTCATCAAAAAACAAAAAAGGAAATTTTTTACAAAAATAGTAAAATGTTCAAACAAATTCATACATTTTTGATAGAAAAAGGTTTTTCTCAACAAACAGTATAATAGTTAATAATTCCATAATAAATTATTTTAATTAAAAAAAGTTGAATTAAAACAAAACAGATACATTTTCAATACAAATGACTGAATTTTTTAGTTTTGAGCAAAGTAGAGAATTTTCAACTTAAAAGGATTAATTTTCTATGAAAAATGGAATGGCTTCAATTTTAGTAGTAAAGTTCATTTTCAGCCAAGATGGCTGAATCTTCGGCCAAGAAGATAAAATATTTATTCAAAAAGATTAATTTTCGACATAAAATGGAATAGTTAAATTTTTAATTATTATAATTAACCAATGAAAGAATAATTTTTAATAAATTACATTAATTTTCTACCAAATATTTTAATTTTAATGGACTTTTTAGCCTAATAACTACATTTTCAACAAAAAATATAATAGAGTAATTCCAGTTAGAGAAACAAGTTTTTAACAAAAAATAAATATATTTTCAATACAATATTTAAATTTGAAGCCTAACAAATGTATTTTTAAGCAAAAAGGTTAAACGTTTATAAAAAAATGAGAAAAAATGTTGTTAAATTTCTAGTTAACAAAATTAATTCAAAGAAAAACTCTCAAGCAAAAAGAACAATTAAAACCAAAAAGGCATTAATCTTTACATAAAATGGAATTTGCAAACAAATAAACAAATTTTTAATTTGAAAATTTAAAAAAAATAAAATTAATAATGGACTTTTCTCCCTAATAATTAAATTTTCTACCTAAAACTTTAATTTTCCAGCAAGAAAAAGACAAATTTTGAAAGCCATACATTAAAAAAACAATGATGATAATTAACATTTTATTGAACTTTGTGTCGTTAAGAAAAATTGATTCGTTTATTCTTAATCTTATTTTTTAAGATTTAAAAAATATGCACATTTTTGATATATTATTAATAACCAATTTGTAAATGTTTTGAGTGAACTTTTGCTTAATAATTTTTTTCATATCTTGTCTTGTTTTTTTTTAATTTAAGTGTTTTATTGATAATATTTTTTTAATGATTAAAACCATAATTATGCGTCCTATCAAAAAATTATTGATAAATTTGTTGTTTTTTTCGGTAGATCTGCTTTTACCTATTAATTTTTAAACAAATTTATACATTTTTTTAAGTGTACAACTTTTGTTTTTTAATTTTTCTTCGTACTTTGAGTCATTTCAGAAAAAATTTAATTTTCTTACTTAATATTATTTTCACAGTTAAAACAAAATCTGTGCATTATATAAAAAAAGTGAACAGATTTTTTGGATGAACTGATTTTGTATATTTATTTTTTTCCAAACTTGTTTTGTTTCTCCTATAAAAAAATGATCGACACCAAATTTTTAGACCTTTTTTGGGTGAACAATTCCTGTACACTCATCTTTTTTCTTACCTTGGATAGTTTGACCGCAAAATGGAATGTTATTTTTTATTATGTTTTGTGGGATCAAAATTTTAATTTTCGATTTTTCAAGATCATTTAGAAAATTGTTATGATAATCTTATAGAGCTGGCAAACACTAACGTTTTTCTTTTCTCGATTTTTTAAATATCGTCCGTTGTATAATTTAGCATTTTAATTTTCGTTTTTGGGCTTGAATCTCTAAGGGATATTAAAACAACTCTTGAAGTACATTTGAAAACTTTCATTTATTAAATATAAACGTGGGAAAAATATCCTGATGGGAAAAGTGTTGAAAATTGATTTAAGAGTTGTTTTATCATCCCGTAACGATTCAAGCAAGGAAATCAAATTTTCCAAAAACCAAAATCTTGGGAGATTTTTTGATTATACTATTCGGGTCGGAAATCAATTCTACATAAAAGTGAAAAAAATATCCTAAGAGAAAAATTTTTGAAATTACTTTAAGGGTTTTTTAAGCATCCTTTAAAGATTCAAGCAAGGAAATCGACATGTACAAAAAACCAAATCGATGTGAGATTTTTTCAAGCAATTAAAATCACTCAAGATTTTTTGATTATACTATTAATGTCAGAAATAACTTTAAAATAAATTTGGTACACGTATCCTAACAGAAGAATTCGTTGGGAAAAAATTAAAGTGCTACCTTGACTCTGATTTTTCATGATTCCCTTGACTTTTAAAAATTTTGATTGAAATAATATTGTCAATCACCAAATTTCTGTAGGTAAATGACGAGCAGAAAAGAGACTATTTGAAAAGTGAATAGAGCAAGGTAAAATTGATTAAAATTTTCAATAATTTTTGTGCTTTCGTTTTGAACCAGCAACTTTAAAAACGTTTTTTAGGTGGAGGTGAACAAATATGATTCAACAGACAGAATTTTAAAGAATAATCTTTAATTAAACACTTTTATTCGTCACGTGTCACATTTTTAAGAGTTTTTTCGAATTAATAATAATGTATACAGCCCCGAATAAATTTATTTATTGTCACGAAACAATTGGTAGTTTTCCATCTTCATTAAAAATTAAAAAGAATGCATATCGCCCGAAAATTTCTTCGAATCGAAGCAAGAAAAGTCAATTCTTTTTCTTTATTGAAGAAAAAAATTACATTTAGAGCTAAATCGTGTTGCAATTCAAAATTTCTCTTCGAAATTTTATTAAATACAAAATGGATAATTTCTTTTTAAATTTCAACCCCCATAAGTCTGGTTGATAGGCTCCCAAAAAACCCGATAAGTGAAAAAATGGATTTTGAGAGTTTTTTTGGGATAATTATGATATTTTTTCTGTTTTTCAAATGCTATACACTTTCCGGGCGAAATTGATGAAAAGTCGAGAAAAAAATTGTTTTGACCATCCAAGTTAAGAGTATGGACAAGACATATATGTACAAGGATGGTTTAACTAGACCACATAAATAAATGTGTCAAAATAGTATTGTATATTTTCAAAGCAAAATATTTTACTCTTTTGAAAATGTTTATAAATATTAATTTAGGCAAAAAGGTTATTCTACAGATTAGGTAGTCTTAAGTAAATAATTATTAATTATTTATAAAATCTCCTGGGACAAGGGATACCTATTCATAACTTGTAGTAAATATTGTTTCTTACTTTCGCTTCTAGTAAGAAGGGAATTAAAGTCTGATATCAATTTATAATTTATAAATTTCAGTCAAGCAATTTCAAAAAACATAATTATTTGAACAATTTATTATTACTATCAATAATATTCTCATAGAATAATGCTTGTGGTTATTCAAAAAAAAAACTTTTACAAGTCATATACAGACATCGGAAAAAGTGCGAAAATATTTTACATAAAAAATGCAATTCTATTTAAAAAATGATTCTTGTTGAGGTTTATTTACTAATTGTTCAGAACTAAAAAGTCAAAGAAAAACTAAAGATTTCAGAAAGGCAAAACATTTTTAGCAACACTCTGATAGAAGATAGTTATAAACAATGCTCAATTGTTAAACATAGCATGTTTCTTAACTTGCATCAATTATTGCAGCATTTGATAAAAAGTGGAAAAAGAGTTAACAATTTCAGAAAAGAACACAACTTTTTAGTACCAAACAATAATAACTTGTTTAAACAGCTATATTTGTTAACTTGCATTATATACTACTTT
>NC_046660.1:53800686-53810160 GCF_010883055.1 Belonocnema kinseyi
AAAGTAGTATATAATGCAAGTTAACAAATATAGCTGTTTAAACAAGTTATTATTGTTTGGTACTAAAAAGTTGTGTTCTTTTCTGAAATTGTTAACTCTTTTCCCACTTTTAATCAAATGCTGTAATAATTGATGCAAGTTAAGAAACATGCTATCTTTAACAATTGAGCATTGTTTATAACTATCTTCTATCAGAGTATTGCTAAAAATGTTTTGCCTTTCTGAAATATTTAGTTTTTCTTTGACTTTTTAGTTCTGAACAAATAATAAATAAACCTCAACAAGAATCATTTTTTTAATAGAATTGCATTTTTTTATGTAAATTATTTTCGCACTTTTTCCGATGTCTGTATATGACTTGTAAAAGTTTTGTTTTGGATAACAACAAGTAATATTCTAAGAGAACATTATTGATAGTAATAAGAAATTATTCAAATAATTATGTTTTTTGAAATTACTTAACTGAAATTTATAAATTATAAATTGTTATCAGACTTTAATTCCTTTCTTAGTAGAAGCGAAAGTAAGAAACAATATTTACTACAAGTTATAAATAGGTATCCCTTGTCCCAGGAGATATTATGAACAATTAATAATTAGTTAATTCAGACCTACCTAATATGTAGAATAGCCTTTTTTCTTAAATTGTTATTTTTAAACATTGTCAAAATAGTAAAAATAATTTGCTTTGAAAATATACAATACTGTTTTGACACATTTATTTATGTGGCCTAGTTAAGCCATCCTTGTACATATATGTCTTGTCCATACTCTTAACTTGGATGGTCAAAACAATTTTTTTCGCGAGTTTTCATCAGTTTCGCCCGAAAAGTGTATAGCCGGGTAAGCATGAAAAAATGCCCCAAAAGGAAATCAAATATTAAGTAGCCATTTAAAAGAATACAATCAAGAACAATACCTTAGAAAAAATCTGAAAAATATCACCTAACTTTTTTCAATCATTCTCAACGTGCATGATTTTTTTGAAAAAATGTTGGGGAGAAATTCAAACTCAAAAAAAATTTTAATATTTTTGTTTGAATTCTTGTGTATGATAAAAACCAAGAACTATCTCAGTTTTTTATTACAGAATATTTACCCAAAGGCTTATCATTGTGAATTTTTCAGATTATAAAATTTGGAAGATCTTGGTGTAAAATATTTTTTGTTTTAAATTCCACGTCATGGTGGTCCGAATTTATACTTGTAAAAATACAACTTTCGATTTTTGTTGATAAACCCCCACCCCGCAATTTTTTCGTTTTCTGCAAAAAGAAATATCGTCGTTTTTTCAACGTTGACCTATGTCTCCGGGCTTTTTGAAATTAACATGGGATTTTAAATGGAAAAAGCTTGATTTTAATGAAAATGAAAAAAAACTTGTTATAAGCTTTTTGTGAATAGCAGTGTAATCACCTCTTAAGGAATATTCAAAGAATGATTTCCACCCAATAATTTTCAATTTTCACACCCTGAATCCCCTTTAATTGTGCCCGAAAAAATGCCAAAAAATGAAAAATTGTAGTTTTCTTTTAAATTCACGCTAAAGATGGTATTTTTTAGAATTTTTTCGCTTGGATGATTTATAATCTATAAGTGACGAGTTTTTAAGTAATTTTCAAATATTTTGCAATTCTTTTAAGAATTTTTCTCTAACTGTAAATCGTAAAAAGCTATTATCATTCAGTATAAATTATACAAAATTAATCAAAGTTCATTTTTTGAAACAATTGTTTCTCCCTGCAATCATAATAAGTTATTCTCTTCTGGAATTAATGAAACCATTAAATAAAGCAATACAATTCATTATTTTCTGGAATTAATGACAAAATGGGTCCTGAGAGCAATATTTTGTTCTATAGCACATTTAGTAAATTTTAAACACCTCTTTCTCTCTAAATCGTAAATAGTTGTTCTTTTTTTACATAAATGGTGCATCAATTAACAAATGTTAAGGGTATTATTTTGTTGCTTGAGATATTTTGCAATTATTTAAACAACTAATTATCATTCACTTGCGCCTGTTCTTGGGGAAGGTGGAGAAAAGTCCGGATTTTTCGAATATCTTGTATTTCCAGAGAATAATAACTTTTTACGGTTTTAGAAGAAAAAATGTTTGAACCAATGAAAATTGTTTAAATAACCACCAAAAATGAAAAGTGGAATTTCTACAGGTTTAAATTTCGACTACCCTTATGTCAAAAACACTGTTTTAAATCTTTTACGCTAAGATCCCCAAATTTAAAACTTGTTTTTTTTTTCAATATCAACTAAATCGTGTTGCAGCTCAAAATTTCTCTGCATATTTAGCTATGAAATATGAAAGGATACTTACTTTTCAAATGCTGCCCCCATAAGTCTGTTTAATAAGGTTTCAAAAAACCCCATAAATGGAAAAATGGGGTTTGCGAGTTTCTGGCGCTAATTATAATGTTTTGCACTTTTTTTTCGAATTGTTTCTAAGAAATAAAAGATAACTTAATAATGATAATTAGATGTTTACATAAATTGTTTAAACATTTTCTTATTGTATCTAGCAATGTTTTTTAAATCGAGTTGGAAAGTCACAGTTTTCTCCAAAAACAAATCACATTTTGTCCAATTTTCAATTAGAGTGAGACAATACCTAACTAATTTTGTGCAGGGAAAATTGTTCAAAGAATTAATTATTATTGGTCGTAATATTCTTTTAGAATATTGTTAGAAAATTGCAGTTTTTTACAATTTTCCACTTTTTGTCCAATGTTCAATTTATTTTTATTGTTAATAATATTAAATATTAATAATGCTATTTGTATAATATATCATTAATAATAATGAATAAAAATAAGTAACAATTAATGATGATTAATTATAAATATTAATAAAATTAATATAATGATATTTTTCACAAGAACTGTTAATAACAGTTATTCTTGTTAATTTTTCTAATATTTTTGTGACTAGCAGTCATTCGTCCAACATAGGACTTTTAAGGAATACCTGAAGTCTTTCTGACGATTGAAGGAAATTATAATTTGGAAAATCTAAAATTTTAATATTTAGCCAAAACAATTGTTTACAATACTTATTATAAACTTTCAAATTGTTTTTATAATTAAATGTGATTCCTACATTAATATGAAGCAATTTTAGCAACAACAAAAAATTTACAGATATTAAGACTATTTGTCAAATTGCTCATAAAATTTTGTTATAAAAAATAAATGGAATAATAAACAAATTCCTTGTATTCTATGAGTGTATAAGTATTCATTTAAGACAATATAAAGTTTTCCTGCTTAGTTAGTAAAGCGTAAAAAATTGTTATGCAGAAAATTTCAATTTTTCCATACTTTGAGTAAAAAAATTATTGATAAACAAATAGAGGAGACAAAAGTTCGGAGCGTCAAGCTCTTCAGAATTTAATGGACTTTAATTTTTGAAATTTAAATTTGGACCCAAATTAAAGGCTCTTTAAATTTTTGAACGAAAAAAGTGAATTTCCTCCCACTGTGCGGCACGCGCGACACGGGCGGCGCGCGCTGAGTGTCGAGCAAGAAAAGGCAATAACTTGCGACTCGATGCAATTTTTCATGTTTTTCTTTTTTCATGTAATGCGTTATGAAATAAAGATTGATATTCAATTATCAAAAATAAAAAATTAGATAGAGCAGTTCTATTTTTTCATTTGTTTAAGCAAATTGTTTATATTTTCAAAAAAATTATCCAGTTTACAATTATTATTTTAAAAATAAGCGAAATACACTTAATGAGTCGCAGGCAAATAAATAATTATCAATTTCGTGCAGAAAAATGTTATTAACAATAACTTTTGTAAAACTTCGAATCTTACCAAACCGCTTAAATTTTATTTTTATTTATCCTTGTGAACCGAATCAAATAATTTCCGCGAAAAAAGCTCGACCATCGAAAAATAGGTGGCTCACTTGGCAGATTTTGATTGATATATATATAAAGATTTAAAGTACCTCCAAAAAAATTGTTCATAGCATTATATCGCTTATGACTTTTGTCTCTAGTAAGCAGGGAATTCAGATATCAATTTTACAAATCTCTGTTTTATATAAACAGAAAATAAACTAACGCAAAAGAAAGAGATTGTTAAAAGAATTATTGTCTCTATTATTTATTTATTATTTGTTCATGACTAAAAAAAACAAAGAGAAGTTGAAATTTTCAGATAAAACAGCAACTTTATAGAGCTTATCTAAGAGAAGATAGTTATAAACAATAACAAGTTTTACAAACAACTACTTTTTTTAACTTGCATGAATATTATTACGTAAATGAATAAACAGAGGACAAAAAGTAAAAAATGTCAGAAAAAACCGTACTATCTGGTATTCTATAGAAGAAGATAGTTCTGAAGAATAAGAATTTTGCCTAATTAATTATTTTTGTTAAAAAAATGGACGAATAATTTAAAATTTCGGAAGAAACCACAGCCTTCTGGCATTAAGCAAATCGAAAATTAATAATAATAATAACAAATTTTTTAAACAATTACGTTTGGTAACTTGAAATAATAATTACTTCTCTCTAAATAAAAAGTGGACCACAAGTTAAAACTTTCAGAAAAAACCGCAACTATCTAATATTAATATAGGAGAAGATTGCTGTAAGCAAATAATTAGCAGTATAAATTATCTGTATAAAGTTGTATTTTATGTATTAGATAAAATTTGCATTTAAAAAACAGCAAAAATATCATAATTAGCCAAAAAAAACTCAAAATCCATTTTTTCACTTACGGGGTTTTTTGGGAGCCTATCAACCAGACTTGTGGGGGTTGATATGTAAAAAGAAATTTTGTATTTCATAAAATTTCGAAGAGAAAGTTTGAATTGCAACACGATTTAACTCTAAATATAATTTTTTTCAATAAGGAAAAAGAATTGAGTCTTTTTGCTTGGATTCGAAGAAATTTCAAAATTTTTTAAAATCAAGGGAATCATGAAAAAGCAGAGTTCAGTTAGCGATTTAATTTTTTCCCAACGATTTTAAAGGTGCCCTTGAAATAAATTTAATGACTTCTTCTGTTAGGATACGTGTACCAAATTCATCGGAACGTTATTTCTGACATTAAGCATTTATTGTAAATTAATATCCCAACCAAATAGAGTATTTAAAAAATCCCACATTGTTTTGTTTTTTTCCAAATGTCGATTCCCTTGCTGGAATCTTTAAAGGATGCTTAATCGACCCTTAAAGTAATTTAAAAATTTTTTCTGTTAGGATATTTTTTCACATTTATGTAGAATTGATTTCCGTCCCTAATAGTATAATCAAAAAATTTCCCAAGATTTTGGTTTTTGGAAAATTCGATTTCCTTGCTTGAATCGTTAAGGGATGATAAAACAACTCTTAAATCAATTTTCAGCACTTTTCCCGTCAGAATATTTTTTCCATGTTTATCTTAATTAAATAAAAGTTTTTAAATGTATTTCAAGAGTTGTTTTAACATCCCTTAAAGATTTAAGCCCAAAAACGAAAATTAATAATGAGTACAAGTTAATCAACTTCATTGTTTAATTAATTACTGATAGCAATAGTCTCCTATATTAATACTAAATAGTTGCGATTTTTTCTGAAATTTTCAACTTTTTGTTCACAGTTGTCTCCTGTTCTTCCTGAATATATTACTACAAATTATAAATAGGTCTGTCTTGTGCCGTTGGATACTATAATCAATTCTTATATACACTAGTTGTAAGAGAAGATAGTTATAAACAATAATTAATGGTTCAAATAATTATATTTGTGAACTTGCATTAAAAAGTGGACAAAAAATTAAAAATTTCAGAATACACAACGACTATTTAGCATTAACATAGAAGAGAATATTCAAAAACAATAATAATTTATGTTAACAATTATTTTTCCTGAAGAGCATCAATTTATCAAGTGCCACACCTCCATCTAAGTAAAAAGTTGAAAAAAAGTTGATTTCTAATGATTTTTCGTTATTTTAAGGAAATCATTACAGAAAATCAGTATATAAATAGTGTTAAAATATTGAAAAACTTGATGCAAAAATAAAGAAAGTACGTATGAATGATGGACTTACTTATTTAAAGTAGACTTTCGACAAATTTTCAAAATTTCAAGGAATTCCATAGAATGTCCATGGATTCTACGCGATTTTGTCAGATTTCATAAAAAAAACTGTGTATGTGTCAGTAGGGTCACAGCGCAGAAGTAAAACGGTGATGGAATAACTTTAAAATTTGTTGTGAGCTTTAAGTTAAATCATGAGTTTAGAGGAGTTCGCCTAGTAAGAGAGTGCAGAGAGAAAGAGAGAAAGAGCACATACAGGCTTTGATTAGCATCACAGTAGTGGGGATATATAAGAGGAATTTTTAGAGCAATTTCGAATCACTCACATCCGGAAATTTTAAGGATTTTTCAAGAATTTAAAAGAATTTCCAAAGATTTTCAGAAATCTCTGATGAACTTTAAATAATAAATTAAGTTAAATTAAAGGGGTTTTCTAGCGATTTCAAAAATTTCAAGGAATTTTAAGGCATTTCAAGGAATCTCAGAAGATTTTAATTTTAAAATGTTATAGGGATTCAAACGATTTTTTTTAGAGAACTTTAATGAATGCATTTAATTTAATTCAAATTCTCAAGAATTTGCATAGATTTGTCATATTTTATACAAATTTTACGGAATTCTAAAGATTTCCAAACATTATATCAGAAGTTTTTAAAGGATTCCAGAGGATTTCAACAAATTTTTAGATACTTCCGCGAATTTTAAGGATTTTAAAAAATTTCTGAATATTTAAACTTTTTATCAAGCAAATAAAAATAATAACATGGATTTTGAGGAATTTCGGAACATTTCAAGTCATTTTAGAGAATGTTTACGATTCTCAATTATGCTAAGAGATTGTTAATAATTAAGTAGTCATTATGTTAATTAAAGTTTCATATCTTTAGTTAAAAATAAAATGTTTGTTTTTAGTTAATTTTCGTAACTATAAATTTTTCTGCTTAATTATTAGTTGACAATTGATCTTTTTTTGTTATAAATTTGTCTACTTAAGTAGAAATTTATCTGCTTGGTTGAAAAATAATTCCATTTTTGGTTGAAAATTCATTTAAGTATGTTTAGTCTGTTTAAAATTAATCCGTTATATTATCAGCAAATAGTACTTTACCGACAGTAGATAGCTCTCTAAAACCATGGAGGCAAAAAATCTGCAATGTCGATTAAGCGCCTGAAGCAGAATAGATGGAACATCATTTTTCCAAATTTAAAAATAAATTTTTTCTTAAATTTTTCGTATAAATGGGAAATGAACCGCAGAACTGCTCAGATCCTTTCTGGTGCTTTTCCATTACGCTATTAGAGAGAACCTTAATTCAAGAAAATAACGCTAATTTTTATATAGGTGTTAATTGTACAATTAATTATTTAAAATTAATCTGTTATATTATCAACGAATGGTACTTTACCGACAGTATATAACTTTTTAAAACAATGAAGGCTGAAAATCCACTATCGATCAAGTTTGAAATCTTCAATAACAGAGAATGATTAAAGTCTTAATCAAACTAGGTGAAAAAAATGTCCAATTTAAAATTAAATTTTTTCATGAAAAAAGATCTTTCTCTTTTCGCTCCAATGGGAATCGAACCACAGAACTTCTCATTTCCGGTCAGGTGCTTTTCCATTAAGCTATTAGAGAGATCAGAATAAGAACCTTAATTCAAGAAAAATACGTTAATTTTTAGCTAGTTGTTAATGGTACAAGTAATTATTTTAAGTCAAACTGTTATGTCATCAACGAATCCTGCTTCACCGAGAGTAGATAACCCTACAAAACCATGGAGGCAGAAAATCCACAATATCGTTCATGTTAAGAAGTTCCAATAACAGAAAGTGATTAACGTCTTGATCAGACAAGATGGAAGTTAATGTTTTTAAATTTAAAATAAATTTTTCTTGAGAAAAAAACCTCTCCCTTTAAGCTCTACTTGGAATCGAATTACAGAACTTCTCATTTACAGCCAGGTGCTTTTCCATTAAGCTATTTGAGAGATCAGAATAAGAACCTGAATTCAAGAAAATAGCACTAATTTTTAGCTTGGTGTTTACGGACAGTGGATAACCCTCCAAAACTATGGAGGCAGAAAATTCATAATATCGATCATCTTAAGAACTTTTAATAACAGAAAGTGCTAAAGATCTTAATCAGAAGATCTGTGGTTCGAATCCCAGTTGAGCGAAAAGAGAAAGATTTTTTTTTTCAAGAATAAATTTAATTTTATATTTAGTCTATTAACTTATACTTCTATTCTATATAAAAAAAAAACTTTGAAGCAGATAACTTTTATTTGTTTTTATTGATTCGAATTTCGTTAACAAAGAAATTGCTTGTGATTGCTTGTGAAGTGTATCACACATTAACGGATACCACTGGACAGTTTTTCTGATTTGTATTCTTCAAGTAAGATGTACTCAGCTTGTAGTGGGCAAGAACTTGGTAAGCCTTTTCGAGATGTTCTCGTGATAGCTCTCGGTTTCTTGAGAAAATCCAAACATTTTTTGTACTGAAAATAATTAATAATTTTCAGTTACAGTCCCCTTTATGTACATTAACAATAAAAAAATGTTTCAAAGTAGGGGCTTGGCGCTTACAAAAAAGAGCTCCCTAGCCTATTAAGACATAAATAATTTGTTCCAACCTCCCCCTCCTATACTTTTCCTTCCCTAATTCCCCTCTTTTCCCCCAGTTTACACTCCAATACATCAGCCTTGGCTTCTCCTCCCACCCTAACTTCTTTCTTATCTACTTTCACCACACTTCCCCTTACTTTCTCTATTCCTAATTGGTAGTGAGTTGTGAGTCTTGAGCTGTGAGTTGTAAACGTTTTACTCTTTTTCAAAGTAATTAATAATGAGTTCATATCTTACTGAAAAAATGGTATATCAGAACAAGTGAAAATGACGGTAAAGTGTTTGTAGTCAGTCTCCAAAATCCAAAAATTGTCACGCAGTTGTCCCGGAAAATAGAAAGACCATCTTGATTCATCAGGTTGACCAATGAAATTCAGCTGACCTTTCTTTGATGTGATCAGTTTTTCAGTTCTGAAAGTCGTAAAAAGTAGCATAATAAATAGAAAATAATATATGTAAAACATAAGTACTTGTTTAAAAATCAAAATTTTAGAAGACATGGATTATTGATTCTGAATATAATTGTTTTATAGGTTTTAATATGATACACAGAACTATTTTGAGGATATTTACAATTAAAAATTCACCAAATTTTTTCATTTTCAATTTTTACGATTTAAAATTATAACATTTTAAAAAAATGTTTGAAGATGGACAATTGAAAACGCTTAAATTTCGAAGATGTATAAATCATAATTCTTACATTTGGCTGATTTTAAAGATGAAAAATCAGGACTTTTTATTTCTAAATCTTTAAAATAGAAAAAAATCAAATATAAATGA
>NC_046660.1:53810260-53811555 GCF_010883055.1 Belonocnema kinseyi
AAAAAACTGAAAGTTTACAGCACTATTCTAAAAGAATATTAGGAAAAATAATAATAAATTCTTTAAACAATTTTGCTTGTAAACAATTAGAAAATGTTTGAAAAATTTATGTGCACGTCTAATTATCAATATTTAGTAATCCTTTATTTCTTTGAAACAAGTTTGTTATTTCTAAAAGAAAAACGCGAACTTTCAGTGATAGGGGCAAAATGTGGTTATTAAAAAATATTTTTTAAATAAGTGAACACTCGCGAAATACACTAAAATTCTATTTATTAATAAAACTCTCTGAAATCGACTGCACTGATTGTGTTACATAAAAACGTTAATATTAAAATTGTCAAGAGTCTAATTGTCTATTGCACTTCATTCATAAATGTTTTTTGGTAAAAAAATAGCTGTATAATAATGATAGAACGTAGAAATAAAAACACTGATAAAACAGAAAATATAAAAACGACGCTCGCAAATGATGCCAAGTAGTAGGAAGCAGGGAGCTAAATTTATAAAAACAAAAACGGCCGCGCATGTTTCTTGTCGTAGGTCAAGAACTGTACTGACTGACCCCGCCTGTACCGAGGGCATCACAGGTTCCTTCTTCACCACTTTTATATTCGGGGACTTTTTCTATTTTTAGAACATAGTACCTAGCTTGGGTCCTTGCTCGGCCAGGCAGAGTTACACTTTAAAAACTTTAAAACGTTCAAATATAATAGACACTTAGCTTCCGTAACAAATTTGAATGAAAAAAACCGAAGAAAATTATAATTAGGGCCAAAAACTCGCAAAAACTTTTTTTTTCTTTTTAAGTTTTTTTGGGGGACCTATGAAACAAATTTATAGGGTTGATATTTAGAAAGCAATATTTTTTTCGTATGCGATGGTCAATCGTGAGGTCAAAATTTGGAGTTTAAACCAAATCACCTAATATTGACGATTCTGAATAAAATTGACAAAAACCTATTTTGCTTCTGGAAAATAAATGTTAAATGTCATGGGACTTGCCGCCACCACTAAATAACATTTTTTAAAAAGAAATGAATATATTTATTTTTTCGTGGATTATGAACCAATTTCTGGGTTAAATGCTTAATAATTCGAAATAAAAATTGGACCATCCAAGTTAACAAGACGACAAGACTTCTGCCCAAGGATTTCTTATTCTATCCGTAGTATCTATGATATTAAACAACCTGAGTCACATTGAATAAATATTTTTACATATTCTCATCGTTTGAATGATGATTTTAGCAAAAGAGAATTTTCGTGATCGAATGTTATCTCTGTGAAGGCTT
>NC_046660.1:53811655-53814692 GCF_010883055.1 Belonocnema kinseyi
TGAGTCACATTGAATAAATATTTTTACATATTCTCATCGTTTGAATGATGATTTTAGCAAAAGAGAATTTTCGTGATCGAATGTTATCTCTGTGAAGGCTTCTAAAATCAATTGTGATTGTTGAGTTGGCACCGAGTGCAGCTGCAATACAATATTGTTGCTTCTTAATTTGAATTTTGCGTTTTTGTTTATTAATTTATAATTTTTCGAGTTAAAATAATGATTCAAGTAGGAATCTTCCTTTTACTCTGCACTGGAGCTTTGGCTCAAATAAGTTGGTTTGGTTTGTGTCCAGTTAAGGTGGAAGGTGTGCGGAATTTTAAGAAAAAGGAGGTACTTGTTAATCAATATTATATTCAGCAAATAGTATTTTAAATAAACTAGTGAAAGAGTTAATTTAAACATCCTACTCACAAAATTCTCATTTATCAAATTAAGCGAAAAAATTATATCAAACTGGTACACAATGGTACACTAAGAATTTTTTTAATGAGAAAAATTGTTTGTTTTTGGCATAGGTACAAAAAAATGTTTGATTGATTGCAAGGAATATTTCTTTGATTTCAACCAAATTCATTAGATTCAAACATGCCATTTTTAACTCAGGAAAGTTTTATTTTGATCAAACAAATTATTTCTCTGCTATGGGACCAAAAATGCTTGGTTGATTTAAACAAACATCATTCTGATTGAAGTTTGATTGTCTACATAATATAATTGTCAACTGTTTGAAACGTTATGATAACTTGGGGTTCGAGTTCTTGTTTTTTGTTAAGTTAGCCCCTCCCACTAAATATTCCCACACTAATTTTTACTTCTATTATTTTGGACATAGTATTTGGGTGTTTGGTATGAAGTGCAGACATATACAAAAAAACCCGAGAACTGCAGATATGTAAAGTACACAATGACTGCAGATGATACAGTAGGAGTTGTCTTCGGGAAATTCGACCCTCTGTAAGTAAAATAATATCGTGTAAATTAGACATAAAAAAAATTACGGCTTCCTCAAACTTTCAAAATTTTCAAATATTTTTGTATTAAATGGAAAATTAATTCATTATATGCGAACAAAAACTTAATTAGAAGAATCATATATAATTATCTTACCCTTTTCTTTTGCCATGTAACAAGGCATATCAAAATATTTTGGACCCTCCCCCTTACCCAGACTATGGAATTTATTTAAAAAAATATATTTTTAGCCATACTTGGTTAAAGATAATTTGGATACTTACAAACCGAGACACATGAATCACCATTTTCTTTTTTATTTGAAGAAGTATATATTAAATATATAAAAAATTAATGAAATTTGCAATAATCAAGGCTCTCATTTTGACTGCTCGAAAGTGAATAATGTTGGGTTGCAAATATATTGAATTCAATAAATTTTAATTTAAGTCTTCAAAATTAAACTATTCCATAAAAAGCATTCGAAATTGCATATTTTTTATCAGAGAGATAATAGTATATGGAAGTTTATGATTGTAAGTCTTAAAAAGTGAAGAATTTTCCATTGCTAATGTTTAGAATTAAAAAACAACAGTTTGCAACAAACATTAAAAATTACATTATTTTAGAACTAAACACTTTTCAGATTAATGATTGTTTCATTGTAAATTAGGACTATTAAAAAATCTTCGAATTTTATATCTTTAAAATACGATTCTTTAAGGCTAAATAATTTTACATTCTAGATTTCAACATTCAAGAGATTTAATTCTTTCCTGTCAAACGTGTAGATATTTGAATTCAAAAAATTTAAAATTAAAGAGTTTTTAATTCTGGAAATGTACAATGAAAAATTCTTTAATTAAAATGATTCAGATTTGCATTGTTTTTTAATGTGGATTGCTTATAATTAAAAAGGCTTGATATTTGATCTTCAAAATCAATCAAATTTTAGAATTACGGTTTATAGATTTTTTAAATTTAAGCATTTTCAATTTTAAATCTTCAAAATAGCACTATTATTGAACTACATATTCCTAAAGAAACATTCAAAATTACATCGTTTAAAATTTTCTTAAATTAGAAATGAACATTTTTTCTATGGGAAATTTTCGCAATTGTACTATTTGAAAAAAATTTTCAATATTACATAGAATTGAAACATAAATGTTGAAGGCTAAATAATTTTACATTCTAGATTTACAAAATTCAACAGTTTTTAATGATAAACTGTCAAAATCGTAGAACTTAGCATGATCAATCTTTAAAATTAAAGAACTTTTATTTCTGAAAATTTACAATGAAGAATTCTTTAATTCTAATGATTTAGATTTGTATTTTTTTTCAATTTGGAATATTTAGAATAAAATTGGTTGATATTTGACATTTAAAATCAGCCATATTTTAGAAATATCTTTCAGGAGTTCAATCATGTTCAAATTACTTTGCTTTAAAATAGAAATCTTAAAAACTAATTAGTTTTGACTTCAAGATTTTAAAAATAGAAGAAATTTTTATTCCAACCTTTCAAAATTGTAGAAATTTTAATCGTGAATGTTAAAAATTAACGAATTTTCAATTGCGGAAGTTTACATTAAACATTCTGTAATTATGATAATTTAATTTGAAATTTTTTGCAATTTGGAATACTAAAAATAAAATTTTTTTGATATTTGCTCTTCAAAATTGAAAAATGTCACGATTTTAGGTATAAACATTCCCAAATAAAAATATTTTATAAACAACATTCAAATTTCGAATAATTTTCTATTGTACCGATTAAATCTGGAAGATTGTTTATTTCAAATCTTCAAAATGAAAGAAATATTCATTGTAAATCTTCAAAATTGAACTACATATTTCAGAAAAAGAGTTCAAATTACATCCCTTTAATGTAGCAACATTGAAACATAACGAATTTTTAATTTAAATTAAATAGTTCTAGTTCTGAAAACTTACAATTAAGAATTTTGTAATTATAATCATTTATATTTGATTTTTTTCTATTTTAAAGATTTAGAAATAAAAAGTCCTGATTTTTCATCTTTAAAATCAGCCAAATGTAAGAATTATGATTTATACA
>NC_046660.1:53814792-53833689 GCF_010883055.1 Belonocnema kinseyi
TCATTTATATTTGATTTTTTTCTATTTTAAAGATTTAGAAATAAAAAGTCCTGATTTTTCATCTTTAAAATCAGCCAAATGTAAGAATTATGATTTATACATGTTCGAAATTTAAGCGTTTTCAATTGTCCATCTTCAAAATTTTTTTCAAAATGTTATGATTTCAAATCGTAAAAACTGAAAATGAAAAAATTTGGTGAATTTTCAATTGTAAATATCCTCAAAATAGTTCTGTGTATCATATTAAAACCTATAAAACAATTATATTCAGAATCAATAATCCATGTCTTCCTAAAAGTTTGATTTTTAAACAAGTACTTCTGTTTTACATATATTATTTTCTATTTATTATGCTACTTTTTACTGTTTTCAGAACTAAAAAACTAATCACATCAAATAAAGGTCAGCTGAATTTTATTGGTCAACCTGATGAATCAAGATGGTCTTTCTATTTTCCGGGACAACTGCGTGACAGTTTTTGGATTTTGGACACTGACTACAAACACTTTGCCGTCATTTTCGATTGTTCTGATATACCATTTTTTCAGTAAGATATGAACTTATTATTAATTACTCTGAAAAAGAGTAAAACTTTTACAACTCACAACTCATAGCTCATAGCTCACAACTCACAACTCACAGCTCATAACTCATAACTCAAAACTCATAACTCATAATTCATAACTCAAAACTCACAACTTACTACTCACAGCTTACAATTTACAGCTCACTATTTGCTCAACTCAGCGAAGAGAGGGCAGCGAAATTAGGTGAAGTGATGTAAAACGAGGGGGCTGAAAGAAGTGTGGGGAATTCAGGGGCAGAGAAAGCGAGGGGAAATTAGGAATAGAGAAAGTAAGGGGAAGTGTGGTGAAAGTAGATAAGAAAGAAGTTAGGGTGGGAGGAGAAGCCAAGGCTGATGTGTTGGAGTGTAAAGTGGGGGAAAAGAGGGGAATTAGGGAAGGAAAAGTATAGGAGGGGGAGGTTGGAACGAATTATTTATGTCTTAATAGGCTAGGGAGCTCTTTTTTGTAAGTGCCAGGCCCCTACTTTGATACATTTTTTTATTTTTAAAGTACATAGAGGGGACTGTAACTGAAAATTGTTAATTATTTTCAGTACAAAAAATGTTTGGATTTTCTCAAGAAACCGAGAGCTATCACGAGAACATCTCGCAAAGGCTTACCAAGTTCTTGCCCACTACAAGCTGAGTACATCTTACTTGAAGAATACAAATCAGAGAAACTGTCCAGTGGTATCCGTTAATGTGTGATAAACTTCGCAAACAATCACAAGAAATTTCTTTGTTAAGAAATTAGAATCAATAAACATAAATAAAAGTTATCTGCTTCAAAGTTTTTACATTCTCATCATTTATGATTGAGAAAGTATTAGAATTGTCGGAAATTTTACATCACACTTTTTCAACGGATCTCCACGTTTCGAGGCTCCCTGAATCCGAAAATCAGGTTTTCACGATGGCGTCTGTCTGTCGGTCCGTCTGTCCTTCCGGCCGTTCGCCCGTACACACGATAACTCTCGAAAAAATGAACGAATCAAATTCATCTTCGGCACACTGTTCTTAGGTCCTAAAAGAAAGGACAAGTTCGTGAACCAGCCATTTTTGATAAAAATTCAAAAAGTGAGCGAATTTTGAAAATTTTTAAGACACCTTTTTTCTGAATTAAAAAATTTTATTACAGACATTTATAGTATCAAAAGGAAAAAACAATTTATCCTAATGATTTTTTTCAATGAAAAGAAAATTCTCAGAGTTATAGCGTTTTCAAAATTTTTTTAATCAACCGAAAATCAGAATTTGAAGCCGAAAAACGCATGATATGAAAAAAGGTCTAGAGAAGAAAAACATTTCTTTTTAAAAACCCTACAAGATTATCCTAACCAATTTTTGGATTCTCTTCAAAAATCGAAATTTCAAATTTGGATTGCACAAAAAATAATGGAAAATAAAAAAATCCATTTTGTGGACAAACTATGTAGGACACGAAAAAAGACGAATTAACAAAAATGGTTATCTCAAAAAATATCTACAATATCGTTAAGAATCACTTCTTGATCGGACGCGTACTTTTTGTTTTATTCGTGAAAAATAACGTTGAAAAAAATATAATGAAAAAAAATGTGTGGAAAAACGATGAAAATTACGAGAAAAAAAATCCAACAAAACCCGCTTACAAATCTCTGTCGGAAATTGAGCGCGCAGTGCGAGTGTCACGATGAGAATGTGTACCTCAAAGCCTACAGAACTTTGAGAAACTTAATATTTGACTGTATTTAATTAAGTAGACAATTCAGAATATGAAGACGCATATATATACTGCCATCTAAAAGAGATCTTTTTGGTAAAGTTTTTTTCAAGCATTCCAAATGCAAAGAATAAATATCCGAGCGCGAAGCGCGAGGTAACCTATTATCGAGCGCGAAGCGCGAGATTCAACCGTCGCGCGCCCTAGGCGCGCTCAAACTTGCGAGCGAAGACGTTAATCACTTTCTGTTATTGAAAGTTCTTAAGATGATCGATATTATGAATTTTTTGCCTCCATGGTTTTGGAGGGTTATCCACTGTCCGTAAACACCAAGCTAAAAAATAGCGCTATTTTGTAGAATTAAGTATCTTATTATGATCTCTCAAATAGCTTAATGGAAAAGCACCTGGCCGTAAATGAGAAGTTCTGTGTTTCGATTCCAAGTAGAGCTAAAAGGGAGAGGTCTTTTTTCAAGAAAAAATTTATTTTAAATTTAAAAACATTAACTTCCATCTTGTCTGATCAAGACGTTAATCACTTTCTGTTATTGGAAGTTCTTAACATATCGATATTGTGGATTTTCTGCCTCCAGTAGGGTTATCGACTCTCGGTGAAGAAGGATTCGTTGATGACATAACAGTTTCATTTAAAATAATTACTTGTACCATTAGCACCTAGTTAATAATTAACGTATTTTTCTTGAATTAAGGTTCTTATTCTGATCTCTCGAATAGCTTAATGGAAAAACACCTGACCGGAAATGAGAAGTTCTGTGGTTCGATTCCTAGTGGAGCGAAAAGAGAAAGATCTTTTTTCATGAAAAAATTTAATTTTAAACTGGAAATTTTTTTTCACCTAGTTTGATTAAGACTTTAATCATTCTCTGTTATTGAAGATTTCAAACTTGTTCGATAGTGGATTTTCTGGCTCCATTGTTTTAAAAAGTTATATACTGCCGTTAAAGTACAATTCGCTGATAATGTAACAGATTAATTATAAATAATTACTTGTACCATTAACACCTATATAAAAATTAGCGTTATTTTCTTGAATTAAGGTTCTCTCTAATAGCTTAATGGAAAAGCACCAGAAAGGATCTGAGAAGTTCTGTGGTTCGTTTCCCAGTTAAGCGAAAAATTCAAGAAAAAATTTATTTAAAAAATTTTAAAAATTATGTTCCATCTAGTCTGATTTAGACGATTAATCGACATTGTAGATTTTTTGCCTCCATGGTTTAACAGAGTTATCTACTGTCGGTAAAGTACCATTTACTGATAACATAACGGATTAATTTTAAACAGACCAAATATACTTGAATGAATTTTCAACCAAAAATAGAATTATTTTTCAACCGAGCAAATAACTTTCTACTTAAAAAGACGAATTTACAACAAAAAAGATCAATTGTCAACTAATAATAAAGTAGTTAAACTTACAGTTAAGAAAATTAATTAAATATAAACATTCAATTATTTACTAAACATATAAAACTTTACTTAACAGAATGACTACTTAATTCTTAACAATTTCTTAGCATATTTTAGAAACGTAAAAATTCACTAAAATGACTTGAAATGTTCCGAAATTCTTCAAAATCCATGTTATTATTTTTATTTGCTTAATAAAATGTTTAAATATTCAGAAATCTTTTTAAAACCCTTAAAATCCGCGGAAGTATCTATAATTTTGTTTACTTTATATAGTTCACTAGCAATGTAATAAATCTTTAGGAATGCTACAAAATTCGTTGAAATGCCTTCAAACTTTTGAAATCTTTTAGAATTTCTTGAAATCATTAAAAAAATCCTTAAAATCCTTGAAAATGATTGGTAACCTTTCAAGTCCTCTGACCTGAACTGAAATCACGGAAATCTTCAAAATTGCGTGAAGTTTTTATGAAATAGGAATTTTGAATTTGAATTAAATTAAATGCATTCATTAAAGTTCTCTAAAAAAATCTTTTAAATCCCCATAACATTTTAAAATTCAAAATTCAAATCTTCAGAAATTCCTTGAAAATTTTGAAATCGCTAGAAAACCCCTCTGATTTAATTTAATTTATAATTTAAAGTTCGTTAGAGATTTCTGAAAATCTTTTGAAATTATTTTAAGTTCTTGATAAATCATTAAAATTTCCGGAAACGTTAGCAATTTTTTAAATATTGTAAAATTTTGTAGTGAAACTTTTTTTTGGACGGGAGTGATTCGCAATTGTTCTAAAGATTCCTCTTATATATCCCCACTACTGCCATGCTAATCAAAGCCTATATGTGCTCTCTCTCTCTCTCTTTGCGCTCTCTTACTAGGCGAACTCCTCTAAACTCATGATTTAACTTAAACCTCAAAAAAAATTTTAAAGTTAATCCATCAAAGTTTTACTTCTGCGCTGTGACCCCACTGACACACACAGTTTTTTTAAATGAAATCTGACAAAATCGCGTAAAATCCATGGGAATTCTATGGAATTCCTTGAAATTTTTAAAAATTTGTCGAAACTCTACGTTAAATGAGTAAGTACATCATTCATATGTACTTTCTGTATTTTTGCATTAAGTTTTTAAAATATTTTAACACTATTTATATACTGATTTTCTGTAATAATTTCCTTATAATAACAAAAAATCATTAGAAATCAACTTTTTTTCAACTTTTTACTTAGATGGAGTTGTGGCACTTGATAAATTGATGCTCTCCAGGAAAAATTATTGTAAACATAAATTATTATTGTTTTTGAATATTCTCTTCTATGTTAATGCTAAATAGTCGTGGTGTTTTCTGAAATTTTTAAATTTTTGTCCACTTTTTAATGCAAGTTCACAAATATAATTAGTTGAACAATTAATTATTGTTTATAACTATCTTCTCTTACAGTTAGGGTCTATAGTTACAATTTTTTTTATTATCTCTAATTTAGCATTGACTGTTTAGTTGTGAATAAATAATAAATGAAAATCAAAACGAATAATTTTTAAATAGTATTGTATTTTTTTCAAGCGAATTATTTGTACTCTTTTGCCAATGTATAAAAAATATTAAATTAAACAAAAAGACTATCCTACAGAATAAAGATGTCTAAACTAAATAATTACTAATTGATTTTAGTATCTAACGGGAAAAGACAGATCTATTTATAATTTGTAGTAATATAGTCAGAAAGAACAGGAGACAACTGTGAACAAAAAGTCGAAAATTTCAGAAAAAATCGCAACTATTTAGTATTAATATAGGAGACGATTGCTATCAACAATGATGAATTGATTAAACAATAAAGTTGGTTAACTTGTACGCATTATAACCAATTCAAAATAAACGTAAGGAGATAGATTATGAATTTTAACAAACATTAGTATTTAAACAATTTATTATTATTAATAATATTATTTTAGAATAATGCTAGAAATTGCGTTTTTTTCTGAAATTTTCAAGTTTCTTCCACTTTTTTCTCAGATTGAGTTAATATTAATTTCAGTTTAGCAAAAATAATTGTTCAGAATAATTAATAACGTTTAGAGCTATCTTCTTTTATATTGAGACTGGCTAGTTGCAAGTTTTTTATAAATTTTTTGTTTCCTATTTTTTAATCAGAGCGAAGTGATACCTAATTCAAACTAACAAAAATAATTTTTCGTATAATTATTTTTTTTAATATTGAAAAATAATTCACTTAAAAATACAATTATATTTTAAAAATTATTCTTGTTAAGGTTAATTTATTATTTGTTGGTGACTAAAAAGTCAAAGAAAAACTAAAGAATATAGAAAAAAGCCAGTTTCTGGAATTATTCTAAGAAAAGATAGTTATAAACAATATTTAAATATTTAAATGAGGCTATTTCTTAAATTGCTTTAATTATTACGTCATTAAGAGATTATTGGAACAAAAGTTTCAGAATACGGACAAAAACCTAAATTCTTAGCACTCATCTACGAGAAGATACTTACAAACAAAAATAAATTGTTTAAAAAACTATATTTGTTAACTTGTATTATTTGCTACTTTAATAAGTAAAAAGTGCGCAAAAAGTTAGAAATTTCAGAAGAGACCAAAACTATCTCGCATTAATAAAGAATAAGATATTTATAAACAATAATAATTTGTTTAAATAATTATGTTTACTAAATTGAATTAATTATTAACTCACTCCAAGTGAAAAGTAGGCTAATAGTTGAAAATATGAAAAAACGCAACTTTATAGAATTATTCAAATCAAATATAATTTCAAAAAAATAATAAATTGCTTATACAATTAATTTGGTTAACTTATTATTTATCTCGACCTAATTGAACATTTTACAAAAAGTGGAAAATTGATAAAAAGCAATTTTTCAGCATTATTCTAAAAGAATATTATTAACATGAAAACTTTTGGCAAATATAGCAACTCTCCAAATATATTCCAAGAACAAATTGAGCAAAACAATGATAAAATGTTTAAACAATTGATGTAAACATTTAATTATCAGTATGAAAAAAGAGAATGATCAGAGTTACAGCATTTAAAAAAAAAAATAAAATGCACATTTTAAGCCAAACAACGCATGATATGAAAAAAGTCAAGAAAAGAAAAACGTTCATTTTCAAAAGCCTTACAAGATTATCATAACAACTTTTTGAATTTTGTCGAAGTCCAAAATTCAAATTTTTATCGTACACAAAATAATGAAAAATTCCATTTTACGACCAAACTATGTAAAATAAGAAAAAAAAATGAAATAACTATAATTGCGCGCCCTGAAAGATGTAGAAATGTGTTACTAATCATTTTTAAATAAGATGCTTATTTTTTTTAGTCTTAAAAAACAACATTAAAAATAAAAAATTAACATATAAAAGTTTTTCACCTTAAAAAGATTTATAAATTGGTTAATACTATTTTTTAGACAGGACAAGTAGATTTTCTTTGAATCGTAAAAAAGAAGATTTAAAATAAAAAAATTATATTTTTGGAAAAACGAAACAAGAGACGAAACAAATTAAAATACAAAAGTTGTTTGACCAAAAAATATCTACAAATTTGCTATAAACTCTGGTTGTAAGAAAATATTAAAATTAAAAATATAAAATTTTTGGAAAAAGGACACAAGATAAAATAAAATTTTATCAAACAATATTTTTCCCCTGAATTATATTGATATTGAATATAAATGTATTAAATGTATGGATAATGACAATAAAATGTTCAATAATAATTCAAATATTATTAGAATTTTTTAATGATTAGAACAAGATAATGAAAATACTTGTATTCCAATACTAATTCAGATTATGAATGGTAATAATATAAATTTATTGAAATGACATACATTTTTCAGGGTCACTAAGAATAGAATTGAATGCAAAATAAGAAACAAAGATTAAAGTAATCATTAAAAATAAGATTTGTACTTTATTTTGCAATATCTGAATAAACAGCTCCAGACCGAGTAGAAAAGTTCGCATTTTTGAAGAAATCAAGTGCGAAGAATGAGATACGTGATGAGAATGTGTTCGTTAAAGCCGAAGGAGCTTCAACAAAAGAGAATTCACAATCACCGAATGACAGTTGTCGATGCTTTGACCTTTAATTTTAAAAGACTTGCGCAAAAACGTAGGGTAAATACAAAGACCACTAAATATCATTTTTTTCACAACAAAAAAATGGATTTATTTGTTTGTGGATTCAAAAAAATATCCGGGCGAAATGCATGAAAATTCGAGAAAAAATGTGGATCACCAAAGTTTGATAAAAGACTTCTGTCTAAGGATTTCTTATTCTATCCATATTATCTATATTGTTAAACAAAGTATGTCACATCAATAAATGTGTCAACACATTCTTATAGTATGAATGATGATTCCAGCAAAATGTATTTTTTCTGATCCAACGTTATCTCTGCCAAGGCCTATAAAATATTAATTGTCATGGTGGAGTTAGCATCGATTACAGTTACAGTACAATACTGTTGCTTCTTGATTTACCACTTTCAATTTTTGTTTATGCATTTTTTATTTTTTGAGTTAAAAGAATGATGCAAATAGGAATCATTCTTTTTTTCTTCACTGGAGCTTTGGCTCAAATTAGTTGATTTGGTTTGTGTCCAGCTACGGTAGAAGGTGTGCGGAATTTTTAAAAGTGGGAGGTAAGTGTGAATCAATATTCATGCAAATATTAATTTAAATAAATTAGTAATACATATAATTTAGGTGCGCTATTCACAACATTTTCAAGTATTAAATTAATCTAGAAAATCTTATAAAATTAGTGCACAATTGTTACACTCGGAAAAATGTTTCTTTTAAAAAAATCGTTTCTTTGATATAGGGTCAAACGGATATTTAATTGATTCAAACTAATATTTTTTTGACTTGAACCAAATTTTTTTGATTGAAACACGCCATTGTCTAACTGAAACAAATTTTATTAGAATAAAAAACTTTTTCTTTGATATAGAAAAAAATGTTTGTTTAACTAAACAAACATTTTTCTGAGTGTAGTTTTCTCAAATTTTCGAAATTTCAAAACCTTTTTTATCAAATGGAAAATTAGGATAAATTACATATCACGTTCTTTGCCATTTGTTACCCTCCTATTATACCATGTGACAAGGCATAACAAAATGTTTTCTTGAAATATATTTTTAGTCATGTTTTATCAAATATAATTCTTTTTACTCACTAACCGAGACAACCGTACTACCATTTTTTTGATATAAGAAAACATATTTTATGTGTGTAAAAAATTGCATTAGAATTTACAAAAATCAATGCTATTATTTTACTACTTATAATTGATGAAACTTTTATTGCAAGTATATGAAATTTAATAAATTTCGATTCTTCAAAATTGAACTATTTCATAAAAAGCATTTATAATTGCATCTTCTTCGATTAAAAAGATTATGTATGGAAAAGCTTTTAATTGCAAATTCTTAAAAATTAAAGAATTTTCCATTGCACATCTTAAGGATTAAGCTACATATTCAAAAATAAAGCATTAAAATTTAAATATTTTAAACTGAAAACATTCCAGATCAATTATTTTTCATTGCAAATCTTCACAATTGAACTATTTAAAAAGAAACGTTGAAAATTACATAGGTTGAAAATATAAATCTTCAAGGTTTAATAATTTTACATTTTAGATTTTTCGAATTTAAGAGTTTATAATTTTAAACCGTAGAATGTTAGAAATTTGAATTATAATTCATTTAAATTAAAGATTTTTTAATTTTGAAAATTCAAATTTCTCTAATAATAATGCTTTAGATTTGAAATTTTTTAAAGGGGGAATATTTAGAAATAAAAGTCTTGCTATTTAATCTTCAAAATCATTCAAATCTTAGAATTATGGTTTGTACATTTTTTAAATTTGAGTGTTTTAATTGTAAATCCGCAAAACTGAACAATTACAAAAAATATGCCAAATTATATCTCTATAAAATACACACTAGAATTAAAGAATCTCTGAGTGCAAATGTTATGATTTTAATCTATAAACGTTCAAAATTAATCGATTTTATAAACATTCAAAATTGCATCATTTTCTATTATAAGGATTCAATATGAATGATTTTTCAATTGCGAATCTTAAAAATAGAAGATTTTTCCATTGAAATTCCTCAGAGTTTAGATAAATGACATACTCTCCACCCCCCAAACAATAAAAATTACACTATTTTAAACTAAAAATATTTGACATTTATAATTTTTCATTGCAAATCTTCACAGTTTATTTATTTTTTAAAAAGTTCAATAATACATATCCTTAAAATATAAATCTTAAAAACTAAATTATTTTCAAACCTACATTTTTAAAATTTAAGAGTTTTCAATTTTAAACCTTCAGAATTGTAAATCATTGAATCCTAAAAATTAGACAAATTTCAGAATTATGGTTTATGCATATTTAAAATTGAAGAGTGTTCAATTGCAAATTTTAAAACTTGAAGAATTTCCATTGTGAAACTCAAAAATTGAACTAAATATTTAAAAAAAGAATTAAAGATTACATCATTCCAAAATAAAAATATTCCTAATTAATGATTTTTTAAATGTAAATCTTAAAAAATGGACGATTTAATAAAAAAGATCAAATTTACATTGACTTAAAATATTAATTGTAGAAAGTGAATAATGTGACAATCTAGTTTTTCAGAATTCAAAAGTTTTTAATTTTAAAACTTCAAAATTGCAGGTCTTAGAATACAATTTTGAATAAATCATTACAATTAAAGAGTTTTTAATTCTGAAAGTTTGCAATTAAAAATACTGTAATTTTGATGGTTCACATTGGAAATTTTAAAAATTTTAAAGATATAAAATTAAAAAGGCTTGATATTTAAACTTCAAATTCAAATTTCAGAATTATGGTTTATACATTTTTAAAATTTACAGATTTTAATTCTGAATATGGAGAATTGAACTATTACATAAAATATGTTTTAGGACTTTATTTATGATTTTAAATTATGGACATTCAAAATTACATCACTTTCTATTATACAGATTGAATAAAGGAGATTTTTAAATTGTAAATCTTAAACCCTTAGATTTTTCTATAGTAATCTTCAAAACTTGAAACGCATATTAAAAAAAGGACTCAAAAATACATAATGTTAAACTACAAAACTTCCAAATAATTCGATTTTCAATTGTAAATCTTCACAAATTGAATATTAAAAAAAGTACAAATTGCTTTCCTTTTAATTATAAATTTTAAAGACTGTGCAATTTTCAGTTCTAGATTTTCAAAATTAAAAAAATCTTAATTTTAACTTTTCGAAATAGTAGAAATTCGAATCGCGAATGTTAAAAATTTAGGAATTTTCAATTGTTCAAATTTACAATCAAAAATTCTGCCATATATCCGAATTGTAGTTTATGCATCTTTAAAATGAAAGAGTTTTTAATTGTAAGTCTTCAAAATTGAACTATTACGAAAAACGCAATATTATACCTCTTTAAATTGGACACATTAAGAATTGAAGAATATTTAATTGAAAAATTTTATAATATTCGGCTATAAGCATTCAGCATTGGAACATATTATAAAGAACATTCGAAATTAAATCATTTTCTATTATACAGACTAATTAAGGAAGATTTTTCAATTTCAAATCTTGAAAATTAAATGATTATGCGTTATAAATATTTATAATTGAATTATATATTAAAACAATCATTTTAAATAATAGCATTTTAACCTAGCAATTCTCCAAATGAATGCATTTTTAATTATAAATGTTCACTATGTGACTATTTAAAAAATTTCCAAATTACTTATCTTTAAAATATAAATAAATCTTGAAAGCTAAATAATTTTGAATTCTAAATTTTCAAAATTCAAGAAGTTTTAATTTTTACTCTTCAAAATTGCAGAAATTTAAATCAAGAATGTTGAAATTTAAGGAAATATTAGTAGTGAAAATTTTGAAAAATTAAAAATTCTGTAATTCTGATGATCTAGGTTTGCTATTTTTTGAAATATGGAATATTTAGAATTAAAAGGTCTTGAGAGTTGACCATCAAAATCAGCCCAATTTGAAAATTGTTGTTTATGTATCGTGAAAATGAAAGAGTTTTCAATTGTAAATTTTTAAACCTGAACTATAAAAAAACATGCAATCTTATCTCCCTAAATAAAACACATTAAGGAGTAAAGAAACTTTAATTTAAAGATTTCATAAAATTAAACTATAAACATTTAAAATTGAAATATTTCATTAAGGACATCCAAAATAAAATCATTTTATATCATACAGATTAAATATGAAAGATTTTTAATTTCACAAATTTAAGAATTATTCATTGTAAATCTTCAAAATTTCACAACACTTTACAAAAAATCATTTTAAATTACATCATTTTGTCCTAGCAACATTCCACAATACACAAATTCCAGTTGTAAATCTTTACAATTTGACTATTTGAAAAAATCTTAAAGTGCATATCTTTAAAATATAAATCGCAAAAACTAAATAATTTCTGACGCTAGTTTTTGAAAATTCCTCATTTTACAAGTGAAACACTTTGGAAATTTGAATAGTAAGTTTTTAAAGATTTCGAAATAAAAAAGTCCTGATTTTTTATCTTTAGAATAAGTCAAATTTTTAGGAATTATGATTTATACATCTTCAAAATTGAAGCGTTTTCAATTAATCATCTTCAAGATTGAACTATTGAAGAACCAATCAAAATTACATTTCTCTTAATAATACACATTAGGAATTGAAGAATCTTTATTTTGCAAGTCTTTTATATAGACCTCGTTCGAAACAATGTTGAAAATTTCATAATCATAAATTGTAAACATTGAAAATTAAACAACTTGATCAATTTTTAATTTTGAGTATCTTCAAAATAGAACCGTGTATCATCTTACAAACTCTACGAAAAAAATCATCCAGAATCGATAATCTCTGTCTTAATAAAATTAAGATTTTTAAAACAAATAAAGTGAAACTCTTTATTAGTCCGTCCTTCTATATCCCTTCCGAGAATCGACGCCGCGCCGGAGGTAGGTGTATTAGGTGGTGCGCGGGGTCTGCGGATGTCACTCAGGCGAGAACTCACGCGTGAACAAACAAAAGCGGAGCGGGCTATAATAAGTTAGTTCCCACCCACCGTCAGCCCCAAAATCGGCGATATAGAATAGTTTCACTGTACTTACATTTTATTTATACTATTTGATAATTATTATGTTATTTTATACTATTTTCAGAACTGAAAAATCAATAACATCAATTAAAGGGCAACTGATTTTTATTGGCCAGCCTGATGAATCAAGATGGTCTTTCTATTTTCCGGGACAACTGCGGGACAATTTTTGAATTTTGGACGCTGACTACAAAAACTTTGCCACCATTTTCTCTTGCTCCGATATACCCTTTTTCAGTAAGATATGAACTTACTATTAACTACGTTGAAAAGAGTAAAAAGTTCACAACTCACAACTCACACCTCACATCTCAAATCTCACATCTCACAACTCACAACTTACAACTTACAACTGGCAACTCACAACTCATAACTCATTACTCATCACGCACAGTTCACAACTCAGGGTAGTTAGGGAAGAGAGAGGAAGTAAAAGGGTGAAGGATAAATAGGGGTGGTAAAGTATAGGAGGGGGAGGTTTAAACGAATTAGTTATGTCCGAATAGGCTAGGAAACTATTTTCCGTACACGCAATGCACCTATTTTGATTGATTTGTATTTTGTTAGAGTACTTAAAGTGGAATGTAACTGAAAGTAATTAATTATTTTTAGTAAAAAAAATGTTTGGATTTTCTCGAGACGCCGAGAGTTATCACGAGAACAGCTCGAGAAGGCTTACCAAGTTCTTGCCCACTACAAGCTGAGCGCACTTTACTTGAAGAATACAAATTAGCAAAACTGTCCAGTGGTATCCGTCAATGTGTGATTCACATGGCAAGCAATTTTTTTTGTTAAGAAATACGAATCAATAAACATAAACAAATTTATCTTTTGCAAAGGTTTTTATGATTGAGAACAGAATTAAAATTTAAGACTAGACTAAATATACTTAATTAATTCTCAACCAAAAAGATTATTCTACTAAAAAAATACGAATTTTAAATAAATAAATCAATTTTAAACCAAAAACGATCAATTGTAGATTATTGCTATAGTATTTGAATTTTTAGTTTGAAAAATTAATTTAAAAAAAATTTAATTTGCAACCAAATTTCAACTAATGAAATGACAAAGTAATTTAATCTTAAAACAATTATTAGAATTTTGAACCAAATAAAAGAGATGAATTTTCAAATGTTTATTAAAATTCGTATCTTCTTCAAACCACAAAAAAAACATACTTGAATGCATTCAAGGCTTGAAAAGTTAGCAAATGTCATTTTCTCATTGAATTTTTGAAGTCTGACAAAATTTCGTTTCATACATGTCGAGATTTTTTGTTAGTTTTGTGACAAGTCGTGAAACAGAAATTCTGAGGAAAATCGGAAAGGGTGACTTTTGTGGACAGAAAGTAGTTTTTTTGTTTAAATTTTAGTAATGAATCTTCTGAAAAGAAATTTTTCTTGGTTTTTTTAAACTTAAGCTTTTTTTTTGTCATTTTTGTTACAAGTTATGTAACAGCAATTCTGAAAAGAATCGAAAATGTTTGTTGGAAAAGTTAGGCTTTCTTAAAGATTTTCATCTTTTAAAATAAGTTTTGTTTATAACCTCTAAATAATTTTGAAAGTAATTCGATTTTTACTTTAGTAGCGTATCTGATTTCTTCTGAAACCAGTTCCAAACGTTTTTTTCTATTTTAATTTTTCAATGAAGATAATTTTTTATTTTATATAAAAATTAAACTTGAAAACAAACTGAGCCGAAAATATATTCATGTTTTTTAATATGTTGATAGCTTAAAAACTCCTAAAATTCTTGAGCATCATTTGAACAGAATCAACTTTTTTCAGAATTCAGAAAAATCTTCAAGATTAAAAACTCCCACGCAAACCGTGGGATTTTTAAAATTATTTCTCGAAATCTTTTAAAATGTTTATGGAATTTTTTTTATAAGTTAATTTTTTGCAATAGAACAAAATTAAAAAGTCATTCAGGAATCTTCAGACATTTTATTCTTGTCTTGAAACGCTTTAAAATTCTTGAAAAGATTCTACGTTTTTTCGTAATCTTTAAAAATCTATATTAGGTTTTAACTTTTTTTATTTATTTTGAAATAAAACACTTTCTTGGATTTTTTTTAAACTTCTAAATACTTTTGTAAGTGATTCGATTTTTTAGAAACTCTTACAGATGAATTTTTAAAAGTTTTTTCTATTGTTTGAAATACCTTATGAACATTATTTGTTTTATATAAAAAATAATTTAAAGTATTGAAAAATTTTTTAAGTCCACGCATTTTTTTAACTTCATAATCATACGAAATTGAAAAGTGTTGCATTAAAATCTTTCACATTACATTTTGAAATTTTAGAATATCTTTTTGAATTTTTAAAATATTTCTCAACTTTCTCTCAACACTTATTTTTTAAACTAAAAGTCATTCGAAATTTTTTCATGAATCTAAAAAAACTTATGTATCTTTAACCAATTTTAAATACTTTAAAAAATCCAAATTTTTTTCAAAATCGTATAGAATTTTTATTACGAAGAGCATATTAGTATAAAAAATATGTTTTTGAAAGATTAAGTTTGCTAAAATTGTATTAATTATTATTTCTAAGAGAAAATTCTTAAAAAATGAATTGTTTAAACCATTCATATGAATATCTGAGTATCAGTAGGAGTAGTATATTTTGTATTATATACAATTTTCATCCAAAAATCTGCAAAAAATCATGATTAGCGTCAAAAACTAGCAGATCCCAATTTTTCACTAGTGGTTTGTGGAACATCTACATATAATTTTTTTTTTGTCAAAAAATAAAATAGCATTTTCTTTTTGTGTGGATTCGAACAAATTTTTGGGTGGCATGCATGAAAGTTCTAGCTACTCATATATGTCAAATAAATAATTTAATTTAATTAATACTGAATACACCATATGTGTTATTAAATTAAAATTATAATTAACTATTTTAGTGATTGATAAAATAATTTAAAGCAAATTATTTTAGTTTTGGATTTACTCTTAGATCAGTGCCGCATTTATGTTCAACGGGCCCTTGGGCACGAACGAGTGTAGGGGCCTTTTGTAAGGAATTCAAAAGCCTATTCGAAAATGTATTTCATGTATTTCTGATTTCTGACTTTCTTCATATAAAAAAAATGATACATCACTAGGAAAAATAAATAATATTAATATAATACTAATAATAATAATAAATAATTACTGGAAATTTTCGTTTACACTATACTCAAAAATTAGATATAAGCTCCTTACATGTGCACTGTTCACTTAGTAACCGCTGAATGATGTTTATTTTTTGATGTTCACATGTTATGACTCGTAAAAACAAAAGCCGAACGTAGAAGCGAACAATTCTGCTTATCTTTAAAGCGGTACTGACAATTCTCAAACCAACTGTAAATCTTTTTGTATTGAAAAACTCTACTTTCTTAGTTGTTTCTTATTACCTAATTATGCATAATTATAGTTGAAAAATTATCGGTTGAATTTAATATTACATTTTCTCAAGGAGTTGTATTATTGAAATGATTAATATGAAGATCACAGTCTTTGATTTTTCGAGAAGGTGCGAAAGAAAAAATAGTGAGTTATTTAATTTGTGGGGGCCCCTAATTTGTGGAGGTCCCTGGGCACGTGCCGAAAGTGCCCTTATATAAATCCGCCACTGTCTAGGATCATTATCTACAGTCAGCTGGTCTCCCCTACACAAGACTGCAGGAGTAATTAATTACACATCGGACAAAAAAGTGATGTACTTTGTGGATCAAATTAAAAATTGAAATAAAAGATCAAAGTTAAGACGCGAACATCTATCTGTAGTACATAGATGATTAATAGAGGTTTTCATTACATTTTTTATAAATAATATTAACATTTACTCCAACGTCTCATTTGACCGAAGTAGCCGCACCAGTGGGTCTAGAGTAGGGTGGGGCGAGATGAGCATAGGGGGTAAGATGAGTCACTTAATTTTCACGTAGGTTATCATTTATTTTGTAATTTTTTTTTGTATTAATATTAGGAAAAACATGATCAAACTTCTTTTTTGAAAATTTTCTGCTTAATGTTGAATAAATCTGGAAAAAACGAAAGTAAAAATTTTAAGACCTGTATTCTGTTATTTTGGATTTGTTTAGCAGGTTCAAAAATCACGCAAAATCACATATTAGATGCTTTTCCATTGGTCATTTAGATAGCTCATTTATTAAACATTAAGCTTTCAACAGATGTATATATAATTGCAAAACCAAAATAGGTGAAATTTTGATTTGACTAAAAAGTACCATATGGGGCGGAATGAGCCACTGTTCTGGGGCGGAATGAGCATTAACCTAAGTGCATTAACCTTACCTCTTAGTGTAGCAGTCAGTAGGTTAGGATGCAATTTTTCATATTATCAGATTGTGCAGGGTGTTAATAATGGTTTAAACGCATAAAAACTAATCTTGTCGACAAAAATTCTTAGAAAAAGTATGACAGCAGCACTGTTATAGGTATGATAAAATAATATGAGTTGCTGTCAACCAGAAGAGAGAGCACTGTTTTTCTGGTGTATTTTTCTTAAATAAATTTGTTTTAAAACTTATAAATGTTATAAAAATAGGAAAAACTTTGTTGTGGTTTAAAAATCCGGCAGACTAATCTGTAAGATATTTTTTCATTTTAAAATACTAAAACTCAACAAGACTCTTAATTACAAATAATATATAATAAGTAATTTAATTAAGTGACCCATCTCGCCTCAAAGCCTGGCTCTTCCAATCCCAGGCATGAGGCGATATGAGCCAAGTGCACTTGTTCTTTATTTTCGTTTCTAATTCCGCATATACTTTTTTAGTTACCTTTATCTTAATAAAATTTTAATTAAAAATGTTTGTAGAATTTATATATATATATATAACGCTTTACTTTCAAGCAATGAATTAGCAGATTTTAAATACTGACGTGAAAAGGACAGCTATGCTCATCTCGTCCCACTCTACCCTATTTTGATCAATAGATATACCTAGAAGAACAAAAAGTAAGAGTAAACAAAACAGAAATAAAATAGAATTAAAGCAGAAAATACACCGAAAATTAATTACAATACAATTTTTAATCATTTAAATTAGAAAATGATTGAACAAATTAAAAGGTAAAAAATTGAAGAAAAACAAAATAAGAATTCACTGATTGTATCATAAAATAAAATTACAAGTTACGTTTAAATTGGATTTAAAGTCTATGGAGAATAAAATGAATTGAACATCAGGTTGACAAACTGAAAATAAATAAAAACTGAACAAATCAAAATTGACAAATTTGAACTAGCAAAAAGGTGAGTGTGGTAAAAAAAAGAAAAGTTTTCAACGAAGAAAACAAATTATATATAATAATAATGAAGAAAAAAATTCAATATTATTTTCATTTCCCATGCCCAAAATACAAATTTTCTACAAGCCAGGTGAATTTTAAACAAAAAATTTAATTTATCATCATAATGGTGAATTTAGAACTGATTACTACAATTTTCAAACAAAAATGGAGTAGTTAAATTCTTAGTTCCAAAAATTAATTTTCCACAAACAGAAAAAACGAATATTAATATAAAATTGTTAAATTTTCAACCAAAAAAGATCAATTTTAGATACAAATTTTTCTACTAGAATTTTCGACTCCAAACTAACAACTTTCAACAGAAAATAAGTTAGCTAGATATTTAGTTAAGAAAATTAAACTAATTTAATCTTCAACCAACTAGTAAAATTTTCAACCAAATATACGAGGGTGAATCAAATATTAACTGGAATTCTTTTTTAATATTTATTTATTTATAAAACAATACAAAAATACTATTGATTATTTTTCTACATAGTCTCCTTCACGCTCTACACATTTTTTCTAGCGGTTTGGAAGCTTGTTAATTCCTTGCTCGTAGAAACTTCGAGGTCGAGTCATCAACCAATTGCGCACGAATTCCTCAACATATTGATCGTTGTCAAATCGCAATCCTCCAAGTGCATCTTTCATGGGCGCAAACAAATGAT
>NC_046660.1:53833789-53846987 GCF_010883055.1 Belonocnema kinseyi
AATACACTACATTACAAGAACCTACACTGTGAGAGTGCTTGCGATTGGCTAAGAAAAGTATTTGTAAAATTCCGGTTTATATTTGATCCACCCTCGTATTAATTCTAAACCAAAATTATAACAGTCGACTTTAAAATTAAAAGGAATAAACTTTCAACGAAAAATAGTTGGATATCATACCAAGAACTTTTCTATTAAAGAAGATGAATTTTTAACAACAAAAAACGAACTTTCAACAAAATGGTTGAATTGTGGACACAAGAGACGAATTTTAAAGTAATAAAATCACTTTTGACAAAAGAGTTTTTTTTTGCTCAAGAAGTTGAATTTTTAATTCAAAAGACTTTTCTACCCAAAAAGACAAACTTTAAGCAAAAAGTATATTTTTTAGTGAAATAAATACATTTTTAACAGATGAATTGATTTTTTTAAATAATTAGATTTTGATTAAAATAATTCAATTTCCAACAAAAAATGATTGAATTTTCAATTTAAATAATAAAAAAAAAAAATAAATGGTTAAGAGAATAAGTTCCATTTTTGATCAAGTACTTAAATTTTCAATAGAAAAACATTAATCTTCAAGAAAAAACATAATTTGATGTTTCAAACAAAAAATATTTAATTTCAAATGAAACAGTTACATTTTTAACTAAAGAAATGCTACCTGAAGAGAAATTTTTTTTAAACGAAATAGAGAAATGTTAAAAAAAATGGAATTTTCAAACAGAAATAATTTTTGAATTATAAGAGAAGAAAATGTCAACCAATTTGTTGGATTAAAAAAACAGTTAATTCTCAAACAAATAGATGAATTTTAAACTAAAATTGATCAATTTTCAACAATAACGAAATAGTTAAATATGCATTTGAAAAAAAATGTATTTCCGACAAACGAAAAAACGATTTTTCAAATAATGCTTAAATTATCAATCAAGGAGGTATTTAACTGATCAAATTAATGTTTAACAAAGTGTTTCGACTTTCAGCCAAATTAGACGAATTTTCAAACAAAGAAGATTAATTCTCAATGAAAAATTTAAGGTTGGAATTTTAAACTAGAAGCGATCAATTTTCAGCAAAAAATAGATTATATTTGAATTTGGAGGTGAGATAATATATTTTCTACTAAAAAAGGGGATTTTCATTGAAGTAGTTCAATTTTCAACAAAGAAGTAGAAGTTTTAACCAAAGAAAATTAACTCAAAATATAATAGTTGATTCTTCAATCAAAAAGAATGAACTTTTAACAAAAAATAGTTACTCTTCTTATCAAGTTCTATAAATTCAGTTCGCATGAAGCGAAAAATGAGACAAAGGTAAAGTTTCATTAAAACCAGGGAAAAAGATAAAGTTTTTAAAAGAGGGCTAAAGAGGAGATTTGAGGAAAGATTGTTGAGCCTGTATTTAGATGCTTTAATTGTAAAATAAAATCATTATTATAATTTTTTCAAGGCCATCAAAAAATGGTTATTAACTTTATATTTTCCATGTGTGATTTCGAGTTCTTAGTTAACCTCTGCCCATATGTTATAATTCGTAAAAAAACCTGTTACCCCATCAACTTTTTGCAAAGGCACCTAATGCATTTTTTTAAATTTAATAGGTCTAGTCCCTGAACAAGGAATTTAGACTCGTATTTCACGCTGAAGATAAATAATTAAAGCAGTGAAACTTCAACTAAAGTTCATTAAAGCACCTTAATTATGTTTCGAGCTAAGTCTAGTACACGAAAATGCTCTAATTTTGTTTAATACAACCATGGCGGGAAAGAGATAAAGTGAAATAAATGAGACATTAGACTGTAGCTATTCATGAATTTTAGTTTAATTCTATATTATCTCAATAGCTAATTACAATGCTATTTATTTTTGGCAATGCTTGCTGACAACTTTTAAAATTATTTTATTAAGAATATTTTTAAATTTGCATTTTAATTGGACTAGAAGTCTCTACATAATCAAAATCATAGACCCGCTCTGCCACAATGCTACATGTGCCATTTGCCCCATGTGTCATATTACCTCATTTGACATATTGTACTATGTGCGATATTGCCTCAATGCCATATTACCCCTTTTTGTTGTTGCATCATGATTGGATATTTACACAACACCTAAATACCACCTTTTACCATGCACTTTTAAAATGATCAATTACCCCATATTCCACATCACCTCATATACCGCATTGCACCGTCATAAAATGTCACACATTACCCCCTATAGTATCTTATCCAAATATACCCTTACTGAAAACATAGATCCGATGTGCCATATTATTTCACAGGCCACGTTACACTAGGGACCATATTACATTACTTGACATATTTTCTCCTATGTGTCATATTACCTGAGGTCATATTACAGTATTTATAGTTTCCATGTTACCCAAAATATACTACCCTAATCAAAATCATAGACCCGCTCTGCCACAATGCTACATGTGCCATTTGCCCCATGTGTTATATTACCTCATTTGACATATTGTACTATGTGCGATATTGCCTCAATGCCATATTACCCCTTTTTGTTGTTGCATCATGATTGAATATTTACACAACACCTAAATACCACCTTTTACCATGCACTTTTAAAATGATCAATTACCCCATATTCCACATCACCTCATATACCGCATTTCACCGTAATAAAATGTCACACATTACCCCCTATAGTATCTTATCCAAATATACCCTTACTGAAAACATAGATCCGATGTGCCATATTATTTCACAGGCCACGTTACACTAGGGACCATATTACATTACTTGACATATTTTCTCCTATGTGTCATATTACCTGAGGTCATATTACAGTATTTATAGTTTCCATGTTACCCAAAATATACTACCCTAATCAAAATCATAGACCCGCTCTGCCACAATGCTACATGTGCCATTTGCCCCATGTGTCATATTACCTCATTTGACATATTGTACTATGTGCCATATTGCCTCAATGCCATATTACCCCTTTTTGTTGTTGCATCATGATTGGATATTTACACAACACCTAAATACCACCTTTTACCATGCACTTTTAAAATGATCAATTACCCCATACTCCACATTACCTCATATACCGCATTGCACCGTAATGATATGTCACACATTACCCCCTATAGCATATTATCCAAATATACCCTTACTGAAAACATAGATCTGATGTGCTATATTATTTAACAGGCCACGTTACACTAGGCACCATATTAATGTTGTACTGTTTATGTTCTACACATACTTTTGAATGGATTCTTACATTTCCAGATCTAATCCGACATGTTAGTTATTTTTTGTCGAAATTAAAAATGGTGGATTGAATATCACTGATCGGAATTTTAAAAACAAAACTGATTAGGCTAAATGATTCTACTCCGGGAATTTTCGGAATCGCTGATTTTTAATCCAAAGTCGAAATAAAAAAAAATAAAAAATGGCGGATTCAATATAGCAGATCAAAATGGTAAAAAGAATACAAACAGGGCGCCATGCACACACAAAACAGTGTTTCGTAGTCTTTTTTGGGTCCTTTGTCCATTTTGGGCTCTGTATTAAGTTTGAGCCCTGTGTAAATTTTAGGACCTGTATAAATTTTGGGCTTCATGCCAATTTCTAGCTACATGTCAATTTTGGGCCCTACGTAAATTTGTGGGTCCTATGTAAATTTTGAATCCAATATTCATTTTGGGCAATATATTAATTTTTGGGCCAATGTGAAGTTTAAGCCATATATTAACTTTGGACCCTATATCAATTTTAGGCCATATGCTGAATTTAGTCCCTATGGAAATTTTGAGACCCATATGAGTCTTGGACAATATAATAATTTTGGGCCCTATGCCAATTTTGAGCCTTATATTAATTTTGGGCCCATCTAGATTTTGAGTCCATTGTATGTTTAGGGCATTATATCAGTTTTTAGCCCTATGCCGAATTTAGACCATAGGTCAAATTTGGTCCCTATGCCAATTTTGTGCCTTATGTTAATGTTGCGTCGCACATTAACTTTGGGCCCATTTGTTAATTTTGGACTCTATGTCAATTTTGAGTTCGATGCCAATTTTGGACCCTATGTCCGTTTTTAAGCCCTATATAGATTTTGGGCCTCATTTCAATCTTGGCCTTTTTCAATGTTGGGCGTTGGACCCTGTGTTAATTTTTGTGCCATATTATAATGCTGAATAATGCTGAATTTGGACCTCATGTCGTTTTTGGGCCCCATATTAGACAATAAATTAATTTTGGGCCTAGGACAATTTTAAACTTATGTCTATTTTGGGCCTTATATCAGTTTTTGGTCCTATGTCGAATTTGAACCACATGTCAATTTTAGGCCCGATGTCAATTTTCTGTCTTATATCGATGTTGGGCGCTATATTAAATTTGGGCCCTAAGTCAATTTTGCACCCTATGATAATTCTGGGTCCTATATAAGTTTTGGGCAGTATATTAATTTTGTATGACACATGCATAATTTCAGCCCTTTCCGACAACTATGAAGCAGGATTAAAGATTTACATTTTACTCCCTAGGGAGTAAAATGTGACGTCAAAGGTGAATAATCAAAATTATAAATATACGAGCTCGTATTTTACGCTAATCAGCCCACTCACCGTAAAAACTGTAAGCGCAATTTGTTTGCAGATAACAGAATTTTACGATAGTTTAGGGAAATTTACCATATATAATTGATAAAATTACATTAATTACAAAAAATGTCCGGAAATTTCTAAAAATTTTCGGAAATTTATAGAAATTCCTAAGAAGATTTTCGGGTAAATGTATGAAATGTATGAACAATCTTATATTTATTTAATGCAATTTATGGTGTGTTATCATAAATTACCTCTAATATTACCATCAATTACCAGAAATTTCATAAATTTTCGGAAATTTATAAAAATGTTTTCAATTGAATTTTGGGTAATTTATGGTACGTTAACTTATTTTCATGTAAAATTACCATAAATAACCGAAAATTTTTATAAATTTCCAAAAGTTTCTAGACATTTTAAATTAAATTTTGGGACATTTATGGTAATTTAAAGTTACACTTTAAATAAGAATATTAATTTTAAATCAAGAGAGATCAGTTTTCTATCATAAAAGATCTATTTTCATTCTCAAAAGACGAATTTAAAAATAAAATAATTGAATTTTTTGCAAGGTAAAAGTATTTTTAATCACATAGTTAAATTTTGAACTGAAGAAAATTAATTTTTAACCAAATGGACGAATTTGTAAATAAAACTGTTAAATTTTTCACAGCAAATGAGCCTAACATAATAATTGAGTTTTTAACAAAAATAATGAAATTCTTAAACAAATAGTTCAGTTTTCATCTAAGTAGTTAATATTTCAAAGAAAAAGATAAATGATTCACCTAACAGTTACATTTTTCACAAAAAACATTAATTTTCTCCTAAAAGACGACTTTAATAAAATAGTTAATTTTTCAACATATTATTTCAATTTTCAACAATAAGATGCATTATTAATCAAAGAATGTAATTTTTAACTTACGAAGATGAATTTTAAATCAAATGGTCGCATTTCTAAACAAAAACGTTAAATTTTCCGCTCAAAGCAATCAATTTTCCACCAAGAAGTTTAAGTTTTCAACAAAAACGACAAAGTGTTAACCAAATACCTGAATTTTTAACCGAGAAAATTCTTTTTTTACCAAACAAGATGACATTTTAACCAAAATCGAGAAAATTTTTACACATAAAAATATTAACTTTTAAAAAGAAAGTTAATTGTACACTGAAGAGTTTAATTAGTACTAAATTGTTCAGGTTTTCACCAAAAAAGATTAATTCTCAACGAAACATGTAGATTTCGATATTTCAATCAAAGAAGAAAATGTTTTAAGAAATTAGTTGAATCTTGAACCAAATCAGATTAATTTTCAGTCCAACAGTTCCATTTTTATCCAAAAAGTGAAGTTTTTATGCTTATAGTTCAATTTTTAAAGCTAAATGACAAATTCCAATCATAAAAGTGGAATTTTCAACGAAAACATGACTTCTTAACAAAATAGTTGAATTCTTGAAAAAGTAATTCATTTTCATTCAAAAAGTGGAATTCCTAACCAAACAAAATACATTTTTTAAACAAATGGAGGAACTATTAAATCAAAATAGTTCGATTTTCATATCGTCACAAGCTATGTATTTTTAAATAAATTTTAATATTAATGGTCGATTATTGATTGAGTAATTGTAATTTGTTATTTTTGAAATAAAATTGAGTGACGTTATAATTTGCATAATCATAAATAATGAATCAAAGGGGAAATAGCCAGCAAAGTCGTACAAAGTGCAACAATTCCTGATTATTGAATATTGACTAATATTCGACGCAGTACGTGTCGGTTTTGACTCATAGTGAATAGAAGTTTGTAGACTAACCTAATTCAATGAATTAATCAATCGTATTTACTCAGAATGGTTGATATAGAGTTCTAAAGTTCGATGACCAATTACTATCATTTCAATAATTCCTAAAACTTGCCAATATTAGACATCTCAGTGGTTAGCAGTGCAATTGTAGGGAAAGTAGGAAAAATTTTCTTTTAAGGAAGGAAAAATTTTTCTCTTTTAAAAAGACCAGCTTATTGCACAAAAATTATTAAACGCAATTTTTAAATCAAAATATAAAATTGATAGTAATTAATACAAAATGTTAGCAATAAATGTTATTTATTAGATCTATCCGGACTGTATCCCAATTTTTTTAAATACCAAGAGTAGCGACTGGGCTCTTAAAAATGACAGCGCACCCTCTCATTTATCGCAGCTTATTCAGAAATTTCTGGTGAAACACGGATTTACACAACTTTGGCAGCATCAATAAAGTCTTGAGCTGGTTTTCTCTGATTTCTTGCTGCTTTCGAAATAAATGGATCCTCTAAAAGGAAAAAGATATTATGAAGCAGAGAAAATAAAAGAGAATAACGGCGAAGCAGCCGAGGTTCTGTAAGGCCGCGTTTCACCAGAAATTGCTGAATAAGCTGCGATGCATGGGCAGGTGCATGGTCGTGGTAAATTATGTAGTCACCACTGTTTTTGATAAATGATAAAAATTAAGATTTTGTATAAGCATTCAAATAGTTGCATTTTTCATCAAAAATAGAAATTTGCGACGAAAAATATTAACATAAACTGAAATTGTTTAAAATTGCCAGTTTAATTTCAGAAGTTGAATGAATTTTGTTTAAAATCACTAATTTCCTATGAAAAAAACTTTAACATACTCTGTAATTTTTTAAGCATTAAAGATATTCCTTAAGAATAATTGATTTTTTGTTAACAATAGCAAATTTAGACGAAAATCACTAGGAAAAGAAAAAAATATTTTAATATTGTAAAACCTACTTTAAAAGCGCGAAAAATTTTTAAAAGATTCTAGATCTTGTTCAAATTATGATTTTTGTTTTGAGATACCAATTTTTGATGTGAAACAATAACATAACCTAAAATTGTTGAAAGCTAATAAATAAATCTTCTTTGAGATCCAAATGATTTTTTAAATAAAAAGTTAAATTTCAAAGAAAATAAAGCACTAGCACAATCCAAATTTCTTCACGCATGCAAATTTTATTACTAAAAAAAATTGGATTCAGTTCTAATCATTTTTCTTTAACAATACCAAATACGAATTTCTGGTGAAACATATTAACATAACCTAAAGTTGTTGAAAAACGGTAAATGTCTTTTAGAATATAACACTTTTTTATTAAAAATACGAGTGATTTCTGACAAAGAACACGAACCGAAATGATATAAAATTGTTTAAAGTTGTAAATGTTCCTTAAAATCTCATGATTTTTATTAAAAATAATTGAGTTCTTATGGAAATCGTTAATATATACTGAAAATGTTTAAAGATTTAAATTCTTATTCCAACTATAATGATTTTTGTTTTTTAATTTTTTATCGACGAAATAAGTTTTTTATATACTGAGTTTAAACTTAGTCTTTAGCAATTTGTAGACTAGGGTTCAAATCCCAGCGGCAGTAGAGAAGAATTTTTTCACAGCTTAAGACTATAAACAAAAATAAAAGAACTGACATGCCATGAAAAAATTAGAATGATTTTGGTTTTATAATAGCAGTTTATAGTAAAAAAAATGTTAAAAAAACGAAGAACGTAAATTTTTAAAATTGTTTTGATTTCTGAAATCAAATAATGTTTTTTAAAATTACCCTTTTCCGGTGCAAAACGATAACATTAATTAATATTATTTAAAATTGGAAATTTTGACGATCACAATTTTTGTTTCTTAATCAGTTTTCGGCGAAAAAAATGAACACAACCTAACATTTTTATCAATTTTAAGCCTACATCGAAACTATCTGATTTGAAATTAAAATAAGGTTTTCTATGATTTTTGTTATAGATTTCATTTTCAAAATTTGAAATTTAAGATATAAATAAACTTAAAGGAAAGAAAAGTCAATCAGATTTTTGAGACATATCGTTACGCCACTTTTTTAGACAGAGCATTTTTTTATTTTTAAATTAAATTATATAAAAATAAAAATATCTCAAGTTATAGATATATTTTCTTTCTCTTTCAGGACACTGTTCAATCAATTATGTTAAATTTTCTTTTGTCCTTTTGTTTTGCACGCAAATCGTCGACAATTTGGTTATGTCATTTTTCTCTTGATCGTTGTTTTTCTAAGTGCATCATAATCTCTTTATTAATGGCTGCGACTTGCTCATAAATCTTCAAAAATTAACCGCAATTAAAAGTAAATATCAATTAACTGCACATCCATTAAGTATAAAGCCTTGCATGTGAAAAATAAAATTTTATTCGCAATCTCGAAACTAATTTCGCAATGTTACGAAACGGACACCCGGAGGTCGATACTGATACAATCAAATAATGGAAAATTTGCATCTCTTAAAACTACCTGTTGATGAAGAATCCTCACAGATACTTTTTGCGAAGCTTTCACCAGTTAATTAATCAATGAAACAAATATTATATGAAAATTTAATTCAAGCTTTGATTTTATTAAAAATGCAGCAATAATTTGCAGTTACAACAAATGAAATTAATTGAAAAGAGAATTTTATTTTCTATTACCTTAAAAATCATGAAATATTTTAATATTGTTAGTTCGGATTTATTCACTGGCTTCTGTTCTACAAAATTCAATTTATTCTACTGATTGAAATGTCGATTTCAATACTCAATTATCGGAGGCTGTACGAGTGTAGGTGAGAGTCGGCTAAATATTTTTTTACCTGGTGAAGAAGATGCAATTGCTTTTAATAAAATATTGAATTAGTTTTGTATTGCAGATAAGGTCAATCTAAATTAAGTCAATGATTGGAAAAAATTTTGTAAATACTTTTTTTCTTTTGAAAAATTAAAACGCCTTTTTTATTATTTAAAAAAATAAGTGAAGTAAGTTTAAAATCTAAGAAGTCTAAAAAACTTCATTCAAAAACAGCAAAAAAGTCCAAAAATGATCTTCATCTTTAAATAAATTTTTTATTTGTAAAAATAAGGGAATCAAAAATTATTGCGACCATCGAGGTACTTGTGGATAACAATGCTAGCAGACCATTTTCATCGGTTTCTAATGTATTAATATATTAAAAATTTCAATATTTTCGAAATGCAAAGTATATTAGCCCAAATATTGTCATTTTTTTATATTTTTATTATAAAATAGCATATTTCTCGCCCCTTTTAGGTCGCAAAAAATGGCTGCCAATTTCACATCAATGAAATTGTTCTTTAATTATCTCAATTAGAAAAACGCTTTCTTTGCACCAAATGCTGTTTTTCTTTAAACAAGTTTATTGTATTTACAAATTTCTGAAGTGCAAACTATTTTTCAGGTTTGTATTTCAACCTTTCTTCGAATCTCATTTTTCTAGGCAAGATAATTTACTTATTTTTTTAATTATGATATATCTTAAATCTTTAAAAGCAATTTTTGGTTAAAAAAATCAAATTTTTTTACTTAAAAGAAGCAAGAAAATTTTTCTGATATTAAGAAAAAATGTAATGTGTTACAAGTTGAAAAATATTGCCATATAAAATTTTATTTCTCAAGATAAATACAATTATAGCCGATTTCATTCATATTTTAGCGAAAATTTCGAAAAATTGTTAGATGGAGAATAGTGCCTACACGTTTTTACATTCTCATCAGAGAAGGTATTAGATTTATGTAAAATTTGACCTCCACAGTTTTTGTCAAATGTCCACGTTTTGAGACCCCTGAATCCGAGCAACAGGTATTTACGAATGTGTCTGTCTATCTGTATTCCTGTCTGTATGTATGTATGTTTGTCTGTGAAGACGATAACTTTTGAAAAAATCAATCTATTAGATTGGCCTTTGGTACACTTGTTAATAGTCCTAAACTAAAGGCCAAGTTCGTTAGCCAGCCATTTTGGATGAAAATTCAAAAAGTGGGCACATTTTGAATATTTTTGAGACCACTTTTTTCAAAATTCAAAAATTCTCTGTACTCTTATTCATAGTATTCAAAAAATTTAACAATTTATCTTGATGACTTTTTTCGAAAAACCACAAATTACTGGAGTTATAGCATTTTCAAAATCCAAGAAAAAAACTAAAATGAACAACTTAAGCCAAACAACGCATGATACGAAAAAAAGTCTATAGGCAAAAACGTTGATTTTTGAAAGCCCTATAAGATTATGATAACAAATTTTTTAATTTGGTCGAAAAGTTGAAAATTCCAAATTTGAACGTACCAAAAATTTTTTAAACCACATTTTTAAAGATTTATAAATTTTATGTACAGCTGTTTATAGTACTCAGAAACTCTAACAATTTATTCCTACGACTTTTTTCTATAAAAAGAAAATTATCAGGTTTAGAGCCTTTCAAAAACCCAAAAAACAAACTAAAATGAACATTTTAAGACAAACAACGCATGATATGAAAAAAAGTAAAAAATAGAAAAACTTTTCTTCTTGAAAGCCCTACAGGACTATGATAACAACTTTTTTAATATGGTTGAAAAGTTGAACATTCCAAATTTGATCGTACCAAAAATAATGAAAAATCCAAAAATTCCATTGTTTGGTCAAACTATACAAGATACGAAAAAAATGAAAAAGCTCAAATTACGCGCCCTGGTAAGAACTACAAATTTATAATAAATTACTTTTCGATATAAGCTACGAAAAAAATGAGACAAAACTTGTTCATCCAAAAAAGAGCTATAATTTTTTATAGGACACGTAGTTTTTGCTTTCGTTGTAAAAAATAACATTCTAAGTAAAAATATTAAATTTGTTTGAAAAAATGACACAAGGTATGAACTTAAATTATCAGACAACAGTTGTTCGCCTAAAAAGACCTATAAATTTATTATTAATCATTTTTCGATTGGACGAGTAGATTTTCTTTACATCGTAAAATATAAGTTTAAAAATTAAAAAATTAACTTTTTGGAAAAAGCAGAAAAAAGACGAAAGAGGACATAGGCTCCTATATAAGACCCTATATAGGTTCCTGTATTAGACCCTATGCAGATGCGCAGTAGTTTTTACTTAATCGTAAAAAACAATATTAAAAATTAAAAAAAAAATTATAAAAACAAGGCAATAAGAATTAGTATGATTCAATTTTTATGCATATTATGAATTGTAATCATATAAATTTATTGAAATGATACATGTTTCAGAGTAGCTTAGAATACAATTTAAAGCAAAATAAGAAACAAATACAAAAATAATCACGATGAATACAATTTGCTTTTTATTTTGCAATTTTTTAATAAGTGATCCCTGGTAGAGTTACATAAAAAATGTATTAAAATTGATATAAAGGTATTGTGTATAATTTAGAAAGGTTGACATGTTGGACAAAATCGAGTGCGAAGCACGAGATACGTGATGAGAATGTGTTCGTTAAACCCAAAAGAGCTTTAACAAAAGAGAGTGAAATTCACAAAATTACAGTTGTCGGTCCGTTCACCTTTGATTTTAGAAGGTCTATGCCCGAATGCGGAAGAAATGCAAAGACTAAGCGCGTAGTGCGATTGTCATCAGTCGGGTGCCGTAGGTGCGCTCAAACTCTCGAGCTAAGCTTTTTTAACGAAAGAGAATTCACAATCGCAAAATTACAGTGGTGGATGTTTTGAGTATTAATTTTAAAATGTATGCGCAAGAATGTGCGAAAATACAAAGACCGAGCGCGTAGCACGAGAACTAACAGTCGCGCACCCTACGCGCGCTCAAATTTGAGAGCCGCGCGCGCAGCTCGCGATGAGACTGTACCCGCGTGGCGGGCAAAATTTTTTCTTAGATAGATAGATAGATAGATAGATAGATAGATAGATAAAAGTTTATTTTTTGGCCTGCTGGCCTTAAAAAATTGACTTGCTTACACTTCCATTTTTTCTACAATATTTTCTCACAACTATATTTTCCAAAGTACGATATTTTTTTCTTAGAATATTACAAGTTTAATTACAAATTAATCCAATTTCCTCTACTCCAAGACGCAGGCTGAAGATCAACTTTTTTGGGATACATGTACCATAATATTACTAACTTGAAAAAAAATCAAGGAAAAACAAAACATTGAGCGCCATTTTTTCAGTTTTCGATTTTTTAAATGTATTTTGAAAGTGAACGAAAAAATGCTACTAGGATCAAGAAGAAAAGCCAATAATCAATATTAGGATACTCCAAAAATTTAAAAAAATTCAATAAATTTTTTAAAAATTGCTTCGATTTAAAAGTTTAAAGTTTGTGAAAAAATGGCGAATAAGTTATGATTAAAATCATAATTTAGTCACCATTTGTTTTCATGGAATCTGTGAAATACGGGCACAGCCTGCCCGATTTATATTGAGTTCGGTCTAAAACAAATAAAATTTTAATTAAATTATCTCAGGATATTTTTTTGTTGTTTAAAAGCATTATTGCTTATCTCTAGGGAAATTCATTATTATTTCTGATTTACAAAATCTTTAATCATACAATTATTATCTGATTAGTTAATGATTAATTTGATGATTAGAAATTTTGATTAAATCAGAAATGATTGTAGATTTAGCTGAAGACCTTTATTTAATAATGAATATATATATACGAGGGTGGATTGATAAGTTTCCGGCCTGACCAAGAAAAACAACGTTTTTAAGAATTTTTTTTTTTTATTTCTCAACATAATCTCCTCCA
>NC_046660.1:53847087-53859975 GCF_010883055.1 Belonocnema kinseyi
AGCTATCTAAGGATGGTACTATAGAACGCCACCTCAAGGTAGGCCTAGTGGCGCCATCTCTTGGTCAGGCCGGAAACTTATCAATCCACCCTCGTATAATAAGATACTTCAAACGCATCGCCTATAAGTAGCAGACAACAGGCGTTATACGTATTATATTTTTTTAAACTATTTACCGTTGCAAAGAAAACTATTGCGATTATTCCGTGTTCTTCTATAGGGAATTTTAACGCAAAATGCGAATTTTAACAATTTAAAAGTTGATCTTGCTGTTTTTTTGAGTTTTTTAGAAAGGAACCGAATGAGGAGCCAATGGGGTCTTTACGGGTACTTTGTAGAGGCTCCATTCGGTTCCTTCGGTCCGCCAGGGCATGAACTTGAACAATATTTTTTCCTTTACAAAGTTTAAATTAAATTAATTAATGAAATTTTTCAGAAAAAAAGCTTTTGCAAATATAAGAAAAGCATTTTCTGGAACCGAGGAAAATGGGTCTGCTATAAGCAATATTATACTGAAAAAACCACGTTGAATGGAAATGTCTAACTTTCATAGAAAAACAATTATTTTCAAAAGCCTATAAATTTCAAAAACCTAAATAAAAATTTGTTTCAATTTTTACATATAACACTAAAAGATGTATTAAATGTTAATCCCTATAGTTTCTGATTTACTTGTTAAATTAGCTTTAAGATGGAGATTATTTTCCGACTTTTTTGCAGTTTTCAACCTAAAAATTGTTGAGAACGCACGTAGAATTATCTGATCGAATTCTTCTAGGGTTTTAATTTCATCATTTGACTTACATTTTAATAAAATCGAAACAGTTTCCTCTTTTCTAAAAATACTTTTTTTCGAAATACCCTATTAATCTTGCTCTTCAGTGTAAACGATCTGTGCTATTATACGTTCAGAAAAATATTTTATTGCATCAAACAAAATAGTTCTTCGATAAAGGGGCAAACGAATATTTGATTTTTTCAAACAGCGATTTGAGTGGTTCCAACAAAATTTATTTTATACAAATACACCAGTATTTTTTTATCTGAACCAAACAAATTATAATTTTGATATAGGGTCCAAAAAATATTTGTTTGACTTTAAAAATATTTTTCTGGGTGTATAGAGAGCCCTATTGAATTTTTAAAAGGGGATAGAGTGGTCGAAACATGAGTCTTTTATCGGATGATAAGGGGTGACTTATGGTTGTGGATTTGATCGGGGTTTCAATAGCTAGGTCTAGAACTTGTATGTAGAGAGTTGCATTTTCCATAAACGATATGGCTTTTGTGGTTTTGCTATCTATATAGTATTGATAGAATGCATATTTGAAAGCCGTATTATCGGATTTGAAATACCTTTTTGTCAGAAATAAAAAAAATTCCTGAGCTCTATCATCTTCAAAATTAAATGTAAATGATTTAATTGTATTATTTTATCATTTGTCTTGGTCGGGAAACATTGCATTGACAATTAAAAATATGTGCAAATATGAAACGAGATTTCTAGTTTAAAATTATACGACTTTAATCCCTACAAACAAAAAATTATTTTATTTTTTTATAAATAATATCAATAGTACATTTTATTACTTTTATAGTATAAGTAGTTTGTTATCTCATAAAATTGTCTTCAATATGAAGTTGTTCCAGTTGTACAAAAATATACTTTTTTTATTTATTGTTTATTTTTAAGTTACTTGTTGGATCGAAATTAATTAATTTTGTAAATAGAGGTTCGTAAGTTGATAATTAATAATTTTTAACGTCTTAGTTACAAGATTATTAATTGAGAATTCTTTAATTTAAATGAAGTTTGGAATTGCTTTATTTTTAACGCTTTAGTATTGAATTTAATAATTTTCAAAGTTTCCACTTTGAAGGAATATAATTTTCAAATTTTTTATTTTTGAGAATTTGATAAATAAACAATTTTGAAGAGATACAATGGCTCCAGAATAAATTCAGTAGAATGAAAAATGAAAAAAATAATTTGTCCAATTCAAGCCTTAAAAATGAGAAAAATTCAAAACCTAAAACGATGAATTCTGTAAAAAAAGGATGCTTAATATTTCAAACAAACCAGCTGAAATTTTTTTTGAAAAATTTTGTACACCAAAAAGACGAATTTTTAACAAATAAAGATTTTTCAGTCATGAAACAAAAAAAATTTCTTGTAAATCGTTGAACCTTTAAGCCTCTAGAAAAATTTTTAGTGGAAGAATTATATTTTTAACCAGAAAATATTGATTTTCAACAAAAAAATTTATTTTCAAAAAAATAGTTAAATTGTCAACCAAAGAGATAAACCTTCATTTAAAAAAATGTTTAAAAAAGTAGTTCAACTTTTAAACACACACTTGAATATTCATTTAAAAATATCAGTTTTCAACGAGAAAATTCAAATAAAAATATGAATCTTCAACAATAGCGAAGAAGCTTAAATTATTTTGGTTAATTATCCAAGAATGACGTAATTTCTACAAAAATAGATGAATTTTAAAATTAGAAAGACAAATTTTGTTTTAAAGTTTAATTTTCAACGAAAAAGGACGCATTTTTAACAAAAAGAAAGATGGAATTTCTACAAGAATAAATACATTTTTTTTTTAAAGACAAATTTTGAATAAAAAATTATGAGTTTCAAAAAAGAAACAAATTTTTAATGAAGATACTTGGATTTTTAACCCAGAAAGACTATTTTCAATAAAATTATTAAATTTCCGACCAAAAAAAATTCTTTTTAATAAAACTAATGAAATTTAACAGAAAAATTGCACTTTTCCGAAAAAGAGTTTAGTTTGACTTTTAAGCATCCAAATATGAGAAGAAGTACATTTTCTACGAAGATACTTACATTTTCAAATCCAGAAAGACGGTTTTTAACAAAACTCTTACATTTTCAATAAAATAGAATAAGGATGTCTTTTCAACAAAATTCTTTAATTTTTAAATAAATAATAACATTTGTAACTAAAACGATAAATATGTGTAAAAGTCAAATAAATTACTAACAACAATATTATAATAGATTTATCGCAAAACTTGATTCCAAAATTAGTTTATTTTTTTTCTGATTAGTTTTTAGTCTCCCTGACCAATTTTTTATTTTCCCTAAGCATCAATATTCAAAGAGCAGAATCAAATCAAATTTATTCTGCTCGAAAGTTATTCAAAGTTGTGAGAATGGACTGAATTTTTTCAAAATTTTTTTCCAAATCCTTGAATTAATTTGAAATTGTTGTTGGCTTGGTTCGTTCGACTACATACATAAAATGTTCCAAAAAGTTATGTTGCCTCAGGCTTTTTGATTTGTTATTAATGCACTCTAAAATTAATTTGTAAGACCTGCTTGTTTACATTGAAACTAGTCCAGACACACCATTTTTCAATAATCAGGAATGCTAATTTTATCAAATTTTTGTTTAAAATCCTAAGTCTCTTTGAGGAGGTAATCAGTTTTTCCTACAAATTTTTGTAGAGATTTAGCTAAGCATTTAGATATATTATGTAACGGTGATCCTGAAGAACTAATAATAGTTCTTAGAGAACAAATAGTTTAGTGCAGTTTAAATAAACCATAAAAGCAAGTTCCGTTTCCATTTGAACCATTTTAAAAGTTAAATTGGTAAACTGATGATGTTCCTATTTTTTAGTTTAGATAGAAAAAGTTCTAGTTAATTTTTTATTGTACAATCAAAATATCAGTCAACATTATAACAAATATATCAACTGTATTAAATTTATAACCATTGTATAACCAGTTTTGTGTCCAGTACGTTACATTGCTTCTAATATTATTTCAACAAATTTACTGCAATGTGTTCGAATGAATATTGAAGATTATTTACAATTTTTTATATTGCAAAATTATTTGTATTAAAAGTCATACCAGATTTTGCTCCAAGGCTGAGTATGCTTCTCTTGTAGGTAACTTCTGAAAAACTTTATTCTTTTCTTAAAAATTCATTTTTTTTGCTGATAATTCAACTGAAATCTTTTTTGAATGAAAACAATTTTTTCTAAAAACTCGTCTTTGATTTTAAAGTTCACCTTTTTACCATGGTATTGCAGAATTACAGTTTCCTAGAAAATTTAATTTTTGTTTCAAACTCCTATTTTTATTTTGAAAATTCAATTGAAATCTTTTTGGATGAAAATTCAATTTTTATTTGAAAATTCTTCTTTTTGATTTAAAAACAACCTTTTTTTAGTAGAATTTTCATGTGTCTGTGACAAAAATGCAACTATTTGCTTAAAATTTTAACAATCTTGATAAAAAGTCATTCTTTTTGGTTAAAAATTTGACTATTGAGCAGAAAATAGACTTATTATTTATAAATCTTATTTTGTTGTTGGAAAGTAAACTGGGATCCTCTTTGGATAAAAATGTAACTTTTTTTTACATAAAAAAAATCTATTTTAAAAGAAATGACATCTTTCTTGAATAAAAATGGAACTGTTTGGTTCAAAATTGAACCTCTTTTTTGAAAATTTGTCTTTTTCGATTTTACAATTGACCTGCTTTAGCAGCAATTACTTCTTTCTTGGATAAAAATGCAACTGTTCGATGAAAAATTAATATTTTGCTGTTGAAAAGAGAACTGAAATTATTTCTGGATGGAAATTCAACTTTTTTTGAAAACTTTTTTTTTAAATCAACAAATCATCTGTTTTAAGAGAAATTTTATCTTCCTTGGATAAAATTGCAACTGTTTGGTGGAAAATTAAAGTAATTTTCTGAAAAATCCTTTTTGGTTGAAAATTCTACTGTTTTATTGACTATGTTCTTAAAAATTTATCCTTTTTGGTTAACAAAATTGAGCTTTTCGACTAAAAATGCAACTTTTTCGTGAAAACTTATGTTTTGTTCAAAAATCTATATTTCGATCGTGAAAAGTCATCGGAAATCTCTTTTAAGAGAAAATTCAATTCTTTTTTCCATTTTATTTTCTATTTTATTTTCCTAGTATATTTTTGTATTTTATTTTAATTGATAAAATAATTTGGTTGATGGAAATTTTATGCTTATAGGGTAAAAATGCATCCGTTCCGGGGTTAATTATTTTTTTGCTGAAAAGTCCTTTTTGTTTGAAAATTCAATTTTTGTACAGAAAATGCATCTTTTCAAAATTAAGTTCTTGGGCATCCTGCTTGATTATACAATCAATAAATAGCAAAACATGTCTGAAAACTAAAAATTACGTACAGTAAGAGGGGGGTATAAATATTAAGTTAAGGTTTGTTACAGGGGGATGGGTGTCTTAGGGAGGATCTATAATCCGTTATGTCCAAATATGTAGATTATTAAAGAATTAATATGAGGCTTTCATAATAATTTAATTTTTAAAAGAAGTTAGATGAATGTCTAAATTTGAGATTTTTGCAGATATATTATTAATTTCTTCTTGTGGAATCTTTGACTTTCAATTTTTATTGAGTTTCTTATACCGTCAAAAACTTCGTTAAAAAAAGTCTGATGTTTGGTTAAAGTTATTAACTATATGGTTAGGTAAATCATTTTCCTTATGTCTAAAAAAGCCACTCGGCTATTGTCATTTTTCCCCTTAATTTTTAAAAATCCGTCCTCACAAAACAAAATTCCAATTTGTCCCGTCACGATTTCAATTAGGATTAGTGCAGCCATTCTAATTAATCATTGAACAACATGAGGGCCGTATAATTCGTTATAAATTGTCTAATTTGGGTCAAAATTTAACAACTTAAAAAAACATCCCGTGCCTACAGAATACAGACTACAGACTACAGACTACAAACAGACAGACAGACAGGCAGACTGACGAACACCTTCGTAAAAATCGTTTTTTCTTACTCAGTGTGTCTCAAAACGTGGAGATTTGACGAAAACCGACAAAGTGAAATTTTACATAAAACCAATACCTTCTCATTAGAATGAGAATGTAAAAATTAAATTTATTTGAAAAAAAAACGACAGAAGGTACGAACTAAAATGAACAGACAAAAGTTGCTCGCCCAAATGATCTATAAATTTGTTAATAATCATTGTTAGATTGGACGAGTAGATTTTATTTCAATCGTAAAAAATTAAATAAAAAATTTAATTTTTGGAAAAAGAACATAAAAGATTGATGCCACCTATAGGGAATAATATAGCATTCTATATAGGATCCTATTTAGGTTCTTGTATTAGACCCTCTCTAGATGCGCAGTAGTTTTTCTTTAATCGTAAGAAACAAGATTAAAAATAAAGAATTATAAAAAGAAGCCAATAAGAATTAGTATGTTTCAATTTTCATGCATGTTAAGAATTGTAATAATATAAATTTATTTAAATCATACATGTTTTAGAGCAGCTTTGAAAATAATTTAATGCAAAATACGAAACAAATATTAAAATAATCAGGATAAATACAATTTGTGTTTTATTCTGCAATATCTGAATAAGCATTGTGAGGCAGAGTTACATAAAAAATGTATTATATTTGATTTAAAAGTGTTGAGCATAATGTATAAAAGTTGACATTTGGAACAAAATCGAGTGCGAAGCACGAGATACGTGACGAGAACGTGTTCGTTAAAGCCGAAAGAGCATTAACAACAAACGGTCGCGCGCTATGGGATTGTGCCCGCCCAACGGGCAGATTTATAATTTGTCTGTTTTAGAAGAAATTTCATCTTTCTTGAATAAAACTGCAACTGTCCTGTTCAAAATCAACCTATTTTTTGAAAGTTTTTCATTTTGATCTGAGGCTTTTTTAATAATTTGATCTTTTAAAAAAGCAAGATAGTTCTCTAAATTTTTAATTTCTGCACATACATCCCTAATTTCTTTTTATAGAATCTTTTACTTTAAATTTTTATTAAGCTTCGTATACTATTACAAACTTTTTTTAAATCTGATGCTTGGTTAACGTCATTGACCATATGGATAGGTAAAGCATTGCCTTTATGTCCAAGGAAAACAGTAGACCATTGTCATTTTTCCCGTACATTTTTTGAATATCCGTCCTCATAAAACAAAAGTAGACTCCCAATTTGTCCCGTGACGATTTCAATTAAGCTTAGTGCAGTCATTCTAACTAAACGTTGAACAATGTGAGGACCGTATCAAGAGTTGGGTGATTCCGAATGCCGCTGGTTCGTTTCGTCGAAAACGAGTGAATAACGGTTCGATTGCTAGTATTCGTTCGGGTTCAATTTGATTTGAAGAATGGCAAAAAGTCGTGCGACAGATTTAATTCGTTTTTCACGCCAAAGGATTTTTAAACTGTGCCAATCTTTTGAAAAGGTATTGCTTTTCAACCTTTTTGTGGTGCAGGCTTTATTAAGGCTCTTTATATAAGCTCTCCGTTTTGGTATTATTTAAAAAAAAATAAAAATCGATTTCTTTTGTTTCAAAGTGGACCCATTAGGCTCAAACATCCGGGTTTGCACATGTGCGTTCTTTTGAGTTTATTGCAGAAAGAGAGTGTAGATGTAATTCGAAATACCATACTTGCTAAAAAGATATTAGCCCCAGCTGCTGGATTTCAGCCATCTCCACGTATTGGGTTCAATTAGATTCTCTTAAGGCTACTAAAGGGACCATTTTCAAGAGTTTGTATGACCCTCGTTTTCTCCATGTTTTCCCAAGTTTATTACTTCACCGTAGCAGAATTTTAGGGAAGAAACTCTGGAAAGCTGTTTAAAAAGCCACAAATATTACGGAAAAAGGAGCTGCTTTTTTACAGAAAATGTATGTTGTTATTTTCGAGACCCGGTCGATACTACACATATCAGATCTACACGTGAAATGAACTCTGCCTATTACGCGTAAACGTCGAGTCTATAGATTTAAGTCTCCATATGCAAGTCCCCACGCTTAACTCTATAATTTTTTATAAATGAATTTTTTAAGACTGTACACATTAACTGTGCACATTAAAGTGTACACGCTAAAACCCTGCACATTAAACTCTGCACACTAACCTCGAAAATAGAAAACCTCGAACATTAACCCGTGCAGAAATTGCCAAATGTTTGCCTTATTTCCGATTTGGGCCAGATCGGGCACACAATTTTTTGGTTAATAAATTTGGCCCCGTCTGGACCCCGACTTAACAGCCAAGCTTGCCAGTAGATGGCGCTCCATTAATTTCCAGGACTAAAGTGGGTTGACTCCAAATCGCCCAAGTTTCAACGAAAAGTGTTAAGCGTCAAAAATATTTCCATCATTATTTGGAACAGTGACAAAATAAGTGGGCAAAAATGCCAAAAGTGAGCACAAGAAGAATGCGTAGGTATAGTATACTTCAAAATATTCCTGTATTACGTGTTGAAGACTATAATAAGTAAATTTATTAAGAATGATAAATGAAACCTAACCTCGAAATGATGATCAATATAGAAATTGAAAGCAACTTCAATTTAGAAATTAAAACCAAAAATATATTGCAAAATACTTAAATGGTTTATCATACATAAATGCTGGCTGTTAAGTTGCGTCGTTTGACTTTTTCCGTTTGCTCAATAAAAAGTGTCTGACATACTCCAATTTTTTCATATCGCGATCTGTTAGATAACCTGATATTTATATTCTCAAATTTCAGTTAAGGAGGTGATATATTCGATTTTAATCTTATTTTATTTAAGAATCCCTTTTAATTAAGAATAAGAAAAATAAATTAATAGGGCCAGATTCTGCCGATCTGGCCCCGATCAGATCCAAATTAGAATTTCTGCACGGGTAGTCTACAGAAAAAACTCTTCATGTTAATCTCTGCATATTTAACTCTACACGTCATATAAAGTCAATATATTAATTTTTCTGATAAAAAGTCCTACAAATTAAACTGGGCACATTAATGTTTACACGCTAAACTCTGCACGAAGAAACTATGCACATTAAACTCTGTACGGTTAAAAGTACACTAGGGTGGTTCTACAGCGCTTTTTTAGAGGGCAACGACCCCCCCAATTTCAATCCAAATCCGAAAAAAGAAATTTCCAAAAGTTTTCCATGTAAAATTCATGCGGAAAAATCACTGTTTCGAGTTTTTGGGATAATTTTGTAGGGTTTTGAAAAAATGTGACAGGAAAGTATTAGGGCCTGTAAAGAATTATCCGACGAAGATTTTTATGTATCAGACATATAGGTTTGACAACCCTAACACACACCCCTGACTATCTGGAAACTACCCTAAAAACCAAAAATGTCAATTCTTCATGAAATCGACCTTTTGAACACTATATTCTCATTTTTTGTTCTTGAAATGATTAATATTTATTTAGTGAAATATTTATTATCATTATTTTATTAATCTTTAATCATTGAATCAAATGGAATTTGTTTAAATAATTTTTGTTTTGAAAATTTTTTTTCTTCTAAAAATTATAACTACTAATCTAGTGGAATATTAATTCGCATTGATTCCTTAATTTTTTAATGTTTAAACAAATTTAATTTGTTTGAATAATTTTTTTCGATGATTAGTTTTTTTTTCTTAAAAATTATTACTATTGGTCTGGTGGACTATTTATTAACATTTGTTTATAAATTTTCTATTGTTTAAATAGCTTTTCATGAAAAATTATTAATATTTCTTTAGTGGAATGTTTAATAACATTGTTTAGTTAATTTTTTTAAATTTCTATTTTATACAACTTATTATTACAAAAAACTTTTTTAACAAATGGAATTTGTTTACATAATTAAAAATAAATGAACCAACATTTATGAATATTCCACTAGATCCTCATTATGAAGTTTTATTTTTAAAATGTTCGAAATGAAAATATTTAAACAAACCGATTCCCCTCTTCAAAGAGCTTAAAAATCTTAAAACTTTGTCAGTTTTCCCGTATCGGTGTTCCGTTTAGAGATAATTCAATATTTTTAATTTTTTTCGAATTTTCAAAATTTTATTACTAGTTTACATCCGGGTTGTTGAGCGTCATCCGCATTTAGAAAAACCTTCACAGTTTTGTCAGTTTTCGCGTATCTCTCACAGTCAGTGGCGTAGCCAGGCATGGGGGGGGGGGGACTCACCCCCCGAACTAAGTATTTTCATTTTTTAATTTCCTTTCCCCCACTCTTTTCCTATACATAAGCCGGAATCCCCCTCTGAAAATACATCGAAACGCCCCCCCCTCCGAAAAAAATCCTGGCACAGTTTTTAAGATAACTCAAAATTTATTTAATTATTTAAAAAATCTTTTCATTGGATTAGTTTATGTAGGTGCAAAACAATACCCCTATGCAAAAACCTTATCATTTTCGTTGAAAGCGATTCCCCTCTTGAATATCCAGAAAATGTCAGTTTTCGCGTATCTCTCAGAATTTTCAAAATTACTTAAAATTTTCATTTTTGGGAATGGGGGATTTTAACAATCTTTTTATTGGATTAGTTCTAGTTGGTCGAATACAAAACTCCGCTTCAAAAACCTCCAAATCTACTTAGTTTTCACGTTTACATGACCGCTTTCGAAAAAGATCAAAATTTTTATATCTTTAATTATGAAAATTTATTTAATGTTTAGTTTGGGGTGGCTTAGGACCACCCTCGTTTATAAAATCCTGAAACTGCTGCCAGTTTTTGCGTATCTTACAGTTTACAATGTGCACAGACTAGGTTGCAATGAAGTGCTTGAAAGGGGAACTACAGCTTTAATTGGGATTTGAACCACTAAAAATACGGTAAAAGTATATAGGAAACACTTCAAAGGTTAGGTGAATTAAATGTGTAGAGTTGATCACCTTAATATAATGTCTAGAAGCAATGTGTAGAGTTCAAAAACGTGTAGATCCGATATGTGTAGTATCGATATCCAGCCGTGATTTTCAATTATATAAAATAATTATTATAGAATACAAAAATTAGCGTACTCATTAGATATTTCTTACTTTGATTGCCTAATTATCAAATTGAAATATATTATTGAATTTAAAGTACTATTAAATATAATTAATGATGTAAATTAAAGCAGTTATTAAAATCGCTACATCGACTTTTATATTATTATAATATTATTTTAATTTATCTTTCCTCTTTTTTATTGTTCTCAACAAAATAAAACTTTTCTTTTCTAGGCCAATTTTTCCTCCCTTCAGGTTGCAATCGGAACATTTTGTGGTGGTTGTTAAAATTTTTTTGTTAGATTCTTGGTTTTATTTTCAAGAATTTTGGACATTTACTTTGTTAGTGGACGTTAAATAGCATTTTTAATTTCATTTTAGACTCATGTTCTATGAGTGCCGAAACGTTGTTGATTATTTTTTTATTTTTGTCTAAGAAAATATTTTTTTCTGTCTTAGGGAAATTTTTGCATTTTTCGGGTTGCGGTCGGAAAATTTTTTGTTGGTTGTATTAATTTAGTTGTTAGATTATGGGGTTTAGTTTCAAGAATTTTGCATATTAAATTGATTATTGGACATTAAACAGGATTTTAAATTTAATTTTACTTAATTAAATTTCTTAAATTTGTATTTTTATTTCAATCAGCTTTCAGTAATCTGTATACATTTTATTGCAATACAAGATTTTATCCCACTAGAAATTTGAAGCAAAGAAAGAACTGAATAAGTTAATGTAGGGGTTTAAATCATGAAAAGATATTCTTAAAGGAAATCGAAAATTCGCCAAGCGGTTTAGCTTAAAATGCTAAAAACGATTTAATATTGAAAACTTAGTAATTTTAAAAATTTTCAAATAAAACTTTTTATATTTACATGATGTGGAATATGAAAAGTCAAGTTTTCAATTATAATTCTTAAAAATTAAGGAAATTCTGAATGTAAATGATAAACAAATAAAAAACGTAATAAAATCCTATTTGAAGGTAAACAGTTGAATTTTTAATTATAACTGTACTATAATGAAGAAACTTCGAATGAAATTCATAAAAATTGCAGAATTTTTATTGGTAAAACTTGCATAATTTTTTATTGCAAATGATCAAAATGAAAAAAAATATTTTAAAGATTTACTATTTAAAGCTCTACAATGTTAATGAGTCACAATTAAAAACTTAAAGAGTTTTTAATTGTGAATGATAAACAAATAAAAAACGTAATAAAATCCTATTTGAAGGTAAACAGTTGAATTTTTTATTATAACTGTACTATAATGAAGAAACTTCGAATGAAATTCATAAAAATTGCAGAATTTTTATTGGTAAAACTTGCATAATTTATTAAATTTTGAGACGAATGCATCAACTTGCCATAAAGAGGGCTGGGCAAGACAGTACGCGTCCCGCATTCAATGTGTGATTGACTACATCACATCTGGCAGAAATTTTACCGCCAAGGTTCGAAAGTTCGCGCCCGAACTCCGGACCCGTTATCACACACTTAACAAGTCAAAGCTGCTGACCATCAGGCAGCATATTGTTGAGAGAATACGGATACTATCTGACGCTAAGAGAAGTCTAGAACGGAGGGAGAGATGGGTCAGAAAAAATCAACAGTTTCTCTCTGACCCATCTCGACTCTTCCAAGACCCTCCAGTTACTGTCGAACACCCACCCAAACCAGAAGAGGTCGAAGTATTTTGGAGAGAAGTCTACGAAGTTCAGCATAGACTGGATGAAGACTCAGAAAATATAAATAGCTTCAAGGAGTTATGTTTTGCCCTCCTAACACCTGATGGGGAGTGCCCACCCATCACTACCGAGGAGGTGAAAAAAGTATTAAGAGGGATGAAGAACTATTCCGCACCGGGACCAGATTGTATCAAAACCTTCTGGTGGAAGAAGTTTCCTTCAATCGATCAGCATTTGGCCCGTATTTTCACCTCATATTTGAAGTCGAAAGAGCCGATTCCAGAATGGTTGGTGGAAGGGCGCACAATACTCCTGCCGAAAATAGGCAACTTAGCTGACCCGAAGCACTACAGGCCAATAACTTGTCTGAACACGCTTTATAAGATA
>NC_046660.1:53860075-53861388 GCF_010883055.1 Belonocnema kinseyi
TTTGAGCCTCGTTGTTCATACATTTCTTGCCACACAGGTTCAATTGCCCGAACAATCCTATTATTTAGGATAGCTGTGAATATCTTATAAAGCGTGTTCAGATAAGTTATTAGCCTGTAGTTCTTTGGGTCAGCTAAGTTGCCTATTTTCGGCAGGAGTATTGTGCGCCCTTCCACCAACCATTCTGGAATCGGCTCTTTTGACTTCAAATATGAGGTGAAAATACGGGCCAAATGCTGATAGGTTGAAGGAAACTTCTTCCACCAGAAGGTTTTGATACAATCTGGTCCCGGTGCGGAATAGTTCTTCATCCCTCTTAATACTTTTTTCACCTCCTCGGTAGTGATGGGTGGGCATTCTTTATCAGGTGTTATGAGGGCAACACATAACTCCTTGAAGCTATTTATATTTTCGGAGTCTTCGTCCAGTCTATGCTGAACTTCGTAGACTTCTCTCCAAAATACTTTGACCTCCTCTGGTTTGGGTGGGTGTTCGACAGTAACTGGAGGGTCTTAGAAGAGGCGAGATGGGTCAGAGAGAAACTGTTGATTTTCTCTGACCCACCTCTCCCTCCGCTCTAGACTTCTCTTAGCGTCAAATAGTATCCGTATTCTCTCAACAATATGCTGCCTGATGGTCAGCAGCTTTGACTTGTTAAGTGTGTGATAACGGGTCCGGAGTTCGCGCGCGAACTTTCGAACCTTGGCGGTAAAATTCCTGCCAGATGTGATGTAGTCAATCACACATTGAATGCGGGTCGCGTACTGTCTTGCCCAGCCTATCTTTACGGTAAGTTGATGCATTCGTCTTTTGGTCTTATGATCAGCCGTTGGGTTTGTTTTACGGTTCGCATCGGCCAAAGCTCTCCCTGCATTTTCACACAATAATTGATAGCCCAGAGGTCGGATTCACCGAAAAAATGTCCACAAAGCTCGTCATCCATTTCAGCCAGATCTTTAGGCTTGAGAGAAAACTTGGTGTTGATGTGTCTCCGGGTCATAAAGCATCGCTCTTCATCTATTGGATGCCTGCCCGCGGTTGGTCTTAGTGTCGCCTCTCTTTCTTTGTTGTCGGCTTGTTTTAGCTGTGGTAGAGTAGGCGTTCCGCTTACATCGCCCCTTTTACGGAGTAGTTCAGCATGGTTTTGCAGACGTTGCTGCGAAAAGTGCGATAGCTCAGGGTGTTTCTCGCACCATAGAGCATGCAGCTGAGCCATGTAACCCCGTTCACGGGCCACACTCGCATCGTAGCAGTCTAGCAAGTCGTGATTCAGTTGCTCCGTCCACCCAAAGGTCACGAGATCCCGCCGATCC